>NW_010972875.1:8084508-8145773 GCF_000737465.1 Haliaeetus leucocephalus
CCCGCCCCCGGCCCCGCCCCAGGTCCCCGCGGCGGAGCCCGCCGGGGATGCTCTGGTTTGGAGGGGGTCGCCGGGGGCTCTCCTCCCTGCTCGGGGGCAGGAGGGCCTCAGGCAGAGCGATTCAACGTCGCCTGGCCCTTCATCGTGCGTGCCTGGGGTTTCTTAAAATCCCCTCAACAGAAGTGACCCCGAAGACCAACCCTATGGGGCACACGCAGTGAGACGCAGCCATCTTCCCGCTGGCAGCCACTTCATCCAGCCGGGTTTGAAGTGTCTGGCGGTATCAGTGATGAGTTCACAACATGGGAGTCCCCGAATCTTGTAGCGTGTACCCCCCCCCAACTGGCCATATCAGGTCTAATGGGATCCCACAGGTGCCCACCCTTCCCACGCCCAACAGCCCCATCCCACCCTCTGCTGGATGCTACCTGGTGGCAGTAATCGTTCCCCTCTCACACCAAAGGTTTGATTTTTTTCCACAAATGACACCCCTCCTCAACTGGAACTATTCCTTTTAATCAAAATTATTAACCAGTGACTGTTGAAAGAGGTTTGTGAGGTAGTAGTCTGGGAAAAATAAACACATGGTTATTAATGCTTTACCCATACACATAACCATAAAGCCTCTGGGGGAAATAAATACATCAATGTAGATAGATACATAGATAAATAGGTAGATAATCAGGTAGATGGAAACACACAGCTATGTACATAACTATGCATGCATATACATGTATGTACTTCTACATGCTACATTTTTCTCTTTCCCTGCAAATCTGCATGTGAGCTTGTCCACAAATGACTAAGTTAATGAAGCAGTGATTTTATTTTGCATGCTATGCAATTCCAGCTGTTTTACTGTACTGGGGGGATGAGTGTAATTTCCTTTGAAATTACACCCCTGTTGCTCACAGAAAGATACAGGGAGTGGGAGAAGCCAGATTTCTATACTGATTTTTCCCAGAGATCCAATAAAATCCATGAGAAGTCAAAGAAGACTCATGTGGTTCAAGAGGGACCAAGCCAGCACCGTGCAAATAAAATGTGTTCTTGCTATTCTTATGAGCTCTTAAACCAGAAAATTGGTAGCCCTCATTAATATTCCCACCTCCATCATACTGCAGGCCAGGTCATTGGTATTTCTAAGTGATTTTGGGAACTCTGGCAGTGATTATTGCTGAACAACTGATCCTTGCTGAGACTAGGCTGCACATAGGGTTTATGTGGTAGTGATAAACGCCTAGTGAGAACCAAGGGTACCTACTGCTAAAGAGCCAGTTTTGATAACTCTGTTTTTGGTGATGCTGCTTTTGTTGGGTTTGACTACAAAGAGAAAAATTTTGATAGGGGATGGATGACCTGTAAGAACTGTTTGCCTCCAAAGCAGTTTAGCTAGCCAACAAAGCAAATGAAATTATAGGGGTAAGTTGAAAAATATTCACATGAAATTATTACAGGATCCATAGAACACAGTAAAATCACTGGCAGATCACTTTAGTGCTTTCTGCGTTCCTACATGAGGTTCCAAAAATGCAATCTGAAGAAAATATGCCACAATATTGATTTTAACAAGGGTCTTTTCTGAAATTTAGTCAGATGATGTGCAACTAGGGCTTACTGCAATACCACTTAGGCTCTCTTTTCATGCACAGTCATCGCTATTAAGTGAGTGGTTTGGAGGGGGGTGGTTGGTTTCGTTGTTGAAAATTATTTTGGTGCCTGAGCTTTACGGGAACAAATACCCACTGTTTGCCCTAAGCATATCTAAGCAAAGATAGACGAATGCTAGCCCTCCCCAAGCCCTTTGGTGTTTGCCATGTCCCCTGCCTCCTCCTCCCCTGCAGTGTCCTGGGGAAGGGAAGGGAAGGGAAGGGAAGGAGGGGAGCTGACCCTTCAAACACACAAACCTCCTGGCCAATCAGTGCACACATCGAACTGCGCAGCCAGCAGCGAGGAACTTGCTCATTGTGAATGTTGGGCATCCACAGGGAAGTGCACATTTCAAAAGCACAAAGTGTTTTTATCTCCCTGAGTGATCCCAGTGAGATCTCAGTCTTTACACTGTGCTTCCTAAATGGAACACAATCCTTCAGTACTTTGCCTGGCTGTCAGTATAATCTTGTTAACTAGAGTAATGCTTCAGGACCTGCTGCTTCACTGTATGAACTGCCATCCCTATAGTACCAGGGACATTTGTGATACCAATAAGCAAAGTAGAAGATAACTTCTTTACACTCCAGATACTTGAATGGGGCCCCGACCCTGTAAACATTTTAGCACAAGAATAACTTTCCTCTGGAGAATCATTCTACAGATGCAGGGCTTTGCATCTGAATCAAATTACTTATATACATCGTGTTGGTGGGACTAATCATCTAGTAAGATCAAGTAAAAACTACAGCCAAAAATCATTGGAAATGGTAGGTGTCTGGGGAAAGTGAGAGCTAGAAAAGATGTGAGGTGACTTTCCTGACACAGGATGTATGGTATCGTATGTGCTTTGCTACAATGATTTTTTTCTATTTTGAGCTTTGATGGGGCTTTCTCAAATGGATTGTCACTGGAAGATGCCATGGGGAACCTCTGAGAAAAAAAAAATCAACCTGAGCACAGAAGAAAGACAGTCATCTAAAGTTCAAGTGACAGATTCATCTAAATACACTGCTACTGTGATAGCTATGGGACAATAGACGTCTGGTTACAAAACCAAACCCCCAGTGATTCAAGTGATGGCAGCTTTCTTATCCAGCCTTTTAGGCTGTAAACTCTGCACAGCCTTTGTGTCATCCTTGAGACTTGTGGGGTATCTGCCATAGCCCAGCTTCCAGCGGAGACTATCGGTGCTGAACCATGGGGAGGTAGTGAGAGAAGCCAAATATATTAATGTTATTGAGTGAGTACAGGATGGGATTTCCTTCCTCCCCAGAGACAATTTCAATCTGGGAAACTTCCTGGGATCCCGAAAACAACATGTAATGGCTTCTAAAGCTACCCCACTCTCTGTCTCAGCACCCTCACCTGCCTTAAATGACAGGCAATCCTCCCAAGACATTTCAAATCTGGCTTAGTTCAGAAAAGCCTGCTCCTGCCTTGGCCAGACAATTCCAGCAAAGAAACCGGAGGCTGGAAGGAGCTCCATGAATGTTCAGCCCTCCTGCCACACTGAGCGGTTCTCAGCCCAGTGTGGGACCGGACCTGGAGATTTGCAGGAGACCTGGTAGCCGACAGACAGGAGGCAATCAAGCTATGTGCATCCCTCTGTGTTTCATCAGATCAATTCCCTGCTCACACAGCATCTCCCAAAGCCCTTCGGAGAACAGGTCCCATCCTGAAATCAGTGTGTTCCCAGTCTTGGGGTTATTTTCCTCCTTCCCTGCAGCCTCTTTCTGCCGCAGCCCCCATGCAGGGGAAACTCTGAGTCCACGGACAGTCCCTCGGAACGGTCTGTGTGATGGGATGGGGGCACGAAGTCTCGCCTTGGCCAAACAGGGCCAGCAAGATTTGTTTATGCATCTGCTCCCCTGGTCACCAAAAGCTCATTAAAAACAAGACAGAAAGAAGCAGCAGAGGAACCGGACAACCCCCCTCCCCTCTCCTCCCTGACCTGTCACGACTCCCCCAGGCTCGCTGGCTCTGTCAGCACCTCCTGGGCAGCCCGGACGAGGAGTCCGGCCAGAGCAACTGTGTCCTCAGGAGCAGCCAGGCTGCCTTTTGTTTGCTTAATTATTCAAATAACAACCTGGGGGGAGATAAGGGCTGGCACTGGGAACACTGATTATGTGCTTTCTTGCTCACGTAGCTCAATAAGTCTGCAAGTGGTCAACGTCCCATGCAGAATACATCTGGGGTGCAGCAGCCAGCGGCCAGGCCGGCTCGCGGTCACACCTCTGGGCCACAGCTGGGGCTGTCTGCAAGCACCTCAGCATCTAATGCAAGGGTGGAAGCTGCCCCCAGCTCTGTCTACATTGCACATTGCACCATTGCAATGGCCTGCACCCTTGCAACAACCACTGGAGCCAGGCAGTATGGTCTTAGTGTGGCTTTCATCAGGCATGCTTCACTAGTACACTGATAAACCTTGCTAAGGCAGACATGGAAGCACATTCAAGATGCTGCTACAAGAAGAAAATGAGAAGGCATTCATCTAACATTGAATGCCGTCACTTTTCATATAAACCACATGCGAAATCAGAAATACATTTAGCATGATGCATACTCCATGTGTAGACCCTGGAAAATATGTTGGTTTGCAAGTGGCATTGCAAAGGACAAAAGCTATCCTTCCAGCTAGAAATGAAATAATAACTGTCCCAGGTGAGAACAAGCATGGAAGTCGGAATGAGAAAACATAAACATACATTTTCAGAGTTGCCTAAGGGTAGAGATTTGAATTACCCTATTTTCAGAGTATGCCAAAAATGTTGAGACCCTTGCTGGAATCCTAACATGTCACTTGTATTTGGCTATGTCCAGCTATAAACAGGTGGTGTGAGTTCGGCATGTGTGGACATCCCCAAAGCGGCTTTATTCTAGCTTGGCTGGATGCTGATGGTAACAAAACTGGAGGAGCAGGTTCATTGCTGTCAAGGCCCAGACTAGTCTAACTTGCCTTGGATATGTCTCTCCACTCCTAGGCACCTAATTGTGGTTGCAGGCATGTGGAATTTTAGGGACACACCTTTGAAAAATTCAGTATCTTTCACTGTTTATTTGCTTGCCTCCATCATGTCCTAAAACCCCTGTATAACTGCTCATGCCAGGACAAGAGGGTCCTACGCACCCTCCATTCAAGGAGCTGCTGTTCAGTTTTGCCCCACCAATCTGGTTTTCCCCACCAAACCCTTTGTGGGGCAAGGACTTTTTGGGGAAGAGACAAATGCCTTTACTTGTTTATGTGGCTGAACTCTCTGGAAATTTCTTTCCTGCTTGCAGCAGGAAGCAGCTCCGAAGCATCACTTTCTGAGCAGGAAGCAGAGAGTAATTCAGTGGCTGGGCTCCTGGCCGTGTGGTCAGTCAGGCTAATGGATGGGCAACTGGTGACAGGGACAAGCTACAGATTCTTGCCCAGAAGTAAGTGACATGCAAATTTTTTTTCTATTTTTTTTTTGTCTTTTTCTTTTTTTTTCTTTTTTTTTTTTTTGAGGGTGCTCAAAGTTGATAGTCTGTGAAAAAAGTCTCAAAGCCCAGGTTGACAAAACTGCCAGAGAAGGACAAAATCTTTTTTTTCAGTAGTTCACTGGTGCAGCGTGCTCTCACTGCATCCCCTCCCGTAAAAAGATTTGCATCTCACAGGAGTACCCTCACCTTCACACAGCTGTGTTTTTATGCCAATTCCCTTAATATTCACTGAAGGAGAAGGAGAACAAGGGAGGAAGCATCACACTATTCACAAAGAGGGTCCTAGAGGAGACACCTGGATTCTGGCCCTCGCGCATGCAAATATTGAAGGATTTTGTTCGATGTGGAACAGTGCCATCAGGAAGGCTCAAATGCCCATCTGCTATAGTGTGGTGCCTAAGGCTTTCTACTGACCTGAAGCCAGGCCTCCCACAATTGAATTTCCGTGGTGGTGGAAGCCTAACTGCTCAGGAAATAGTCTGCCAAAAATATATGTTACTGGTTTGGTATGAAATAAAGAAAATGTATAAATGTATCTGATGGGGAGTGAGCCTATCCAACATATTCTTACAACAAGTCATTGCATTAGGAGCAGAAGCAATGCACCCCAACTCCCAGGGGGTTGTGACCCCCATACCGCATAAGGAACAATCGCCACCTGAAGGTTTTGGGGTTGTTTGTAGCACCTTTCTGCCATGGAGGTGTCTTGGTGTCTGCTAAGGATTTTATCATGTTTCAGCCTTTCACTGGTGAGGGCTCTACTGAGATGTCTCTCCTACATCCTACCACTTTTTAAATGAAATATATATGGAGTTAGTATCTTAATATTTGACCACTGTCACGTTTGCTTGAAACTGGCAGAAGGGTTAAAAAATTATGAGGCAAGTAGATGATAGAAAAAAATAAACAGACAGACATAGAACGTGATTAGGTAAGTCCTATTTCCCTAGGAAACCAGCCTAAAATTTACAGGTCACACCAACTGGAAAAAACTGCCAGCACTTTGTAGGACAGGATTAGAAACTGGAGGCAACTCAAAGGAGAGCCAAGCACTGTCAGAAATTGTGAAAACCAAGCCTACAAGGAAAAGCTGAAAGATTTGAGACTGTTCAATCTAGAGGAAGAGAAGATCAGACAGACGGGTGTGATAACAGCCTTCCAGTGGGGAAAGACTGGAGGTCCCTAATCAATTATCCTTATAGCCACCAAGGGTAAGAGAGGAAATAATCAGTCTGATTTTCTGGACAGGAGATTTATCTCAGATAATGTGGAACATTTTCTGACTTTCAGGGCAGCTAAGCACTGAATAAGGTTGTCTGGGGAGTCTGGGACTGGCATCAATTGAGGTGTTTAAGACTGGGTCTGACAGATCTCTGTCAGGGCTGAAATTTAATTCTGGTTTACAATAGAAGTAGCTATTAGATACTCTTGTCAGGTTTATTCAAGTCCCACATATTCATGATTGATGGGAATACAATTTGTGGTTTCCTGTTCTTTAATAAAACAGCCCAAAAATGAAGCACTTCTTTATTGGGTCAAGTGTATCATTTCATCCAGCCTACAACATTTCAGTATTTCTTTTCACCTGGGAGAACTAACATGATCAATCTGAGCTGATACCTCTTCTACTTTTTTTTTGGAAGGTATCTTGGAGTGAGTGGATTTGTTGTCATTTTTTTGTGTTCAGCCACAAAACTGAAAAAAAACCACCCAAGCTCCAAGCCATTATTCACACAACCCTAGTTCCAGCTAGGAACTCCCGGAAGACACCTCAGGGCACAAGTTGATGGGGACTTCTGAAATGTGTCTATAGTTGCCAAAGTACAAGCAGCACTTTATAGTGATGGTTCGAAATGATGTCAAACAACTTTCCCAAATCAGTGCCAGTGGCAGTTTACAGGCATGTTTTGACAGCGCGTGACTTCTTTCTCAACTAATGCTCGCCAGTCCATTTAAACAGCATTTGGGGAAATGTCCAAACTCGTTCCTTCCGAGCTGTTAATTTTCTTTGCAAACATTTTCACAGCCAGGATAACTGGGTGGTAATTGAATAGTCTTATGGGACATAAGGTAGAGTCCCCACAATGTAGGTATGTAAGAATATAAAGGACCGTGAGATCCAGAAAAGGGCACAGCAAGGGCTGCTACAGACGCAGGAGGGATATCCATCACTCTACCACTCTTCTAAAGACTTTCTGGGGTACTAGCACATCTAGCTTTCCCAGTCCCTCTGAAGAATTATTTTTATCTCAGCAGTGAGGAATCCTTGTTTCAAGTATGCTACAGTCAAAATTTATTTGCACAGCAGATATCTTAAATGTGATTAATCACTTTGAAGTTGTAATACACAAGTTGATTTTTAACACCTATGTCCCAAAAGCCTTTTTCTTACACAGTATAAAAGTTCATCACAACTAATTGTCTATGTGCCTGTTAATCTTTTTACTTGTTTTACTTCATACCCACTTTTATGAGATATTGGCCATCATTTGTCCCAAAGAAAAGAACCGTTCCACTAGTGGCAAGTTCAGCTTCTGTCCAGACTCCCCTTCCAGGACAGAAATAATCAGGTTTGAAAAGGAACAGGGAGAATGTCTCACCTTAATTGCTGAGCAAATTCCTCTTTTTACAGGGGTGCAAATTACTTTTCAACAGTTTGGGGAAGCAGACTACCTCAGTGCTTGTAACCAGATTCTTCACCCCAAAACCAGAAACCCTAACCCAAAACTCTGTTTTCTACATATTTTGCCTTTGTGAACAAGTTGACTGATTGATTATACTTTTTTTATCATCTGACTATTTTCTCACACCTCTCATGCAAGCAGAATCTTCAGAGCAAAAATCATACCACCTTCTCACTGTTTTCTGCTGTGGCTGTAGCTAAATGAATCCTCTGAACATTTAGTAGCTGATGTGCAGCAGTGTGGGTCCCAGAAGAAAAGCATCAACAGGAAAGGAAAGGAACTGACCAGGCATTGGCTGTATTCCCCACTGAGTTTGTCTCACCAAAGGTTGTCACCAACCAAAGGTTAAAAAATACATTCCACTTTGTTTTCTGGAGGGGGATGCCCGAACAAGCTGTGCACAAAATTCATAGAATCATCATTAAGGCCAAAAGGAAATATTAGGACATGTAGTCTGACCTTTGAAAACTGCCGGCAACACAGGGAGCCCAACTGGGACACCATTCTTCATTATTTAAGCGCAAATTCTACTAGAAGGGAAGAGGAATATTTACTAGCAGCTTGAGCCTGGCTGAAGTTAGAGCCAGTTGGTGAATAGCTGGTGAAGGGTTCAGAGCCTGTATGTTATTCAGGAGGATATATAATATATAGGATCGTATAGTAGCAACCTTAACACTGTGTTGAGATTATTCTACAAAGACAGATGATAACTGTACACTCGTATATATGGGGGCTATAATAGATACATACATCTGTACTTGGTGGGAGGTCAGGAATATTTCTGGAATTCTACTAGTATAGCATTTATTAACTACACAGTAAACATAGCTGATAAGCATTTTGAAATTATTTCATTTCACTGAATTGCTGATTCAGTGCTTGTAAGAAATGCATTACCATTCCTGTCCTTTCAGTTGTGGGAGTAAACAAGGTGACCCTTCCCTGTAACACTCATAGCAAGCAATGACGACACTCCTTTCCTCCTGCCCAGACTTCGAGGGAGCTGATTAAGGCTAACAAGGCCAAGGAAGCCGTAAGGAAAGCCCAGACCCTTGGGAGGGGCTGGAGGGTTTCCTAGAGACCCATCCTGCAGCTGAGGGAGCAGCCTGGGAGAGCGCCCAGCTCTGTTCCTTTCCATCCTCGGGATCACATTTTCCAGGCGAGCCCTGGCTACAAAACACCACAGACTGGGAAAACTGATACACAGGAGGCCATGGGGTGGAGCACTGCCAGGCTGTCCTCTGGGGTGCTGCTTTCTCTGCAGAGGTTATGCTTCAGCGGCAGCATTTCCAGCTGAGACTACCAGAGTAATGCTGGGCAATGGAGGAGAGATGAGATGGCAATTGTGAGTCCAAGAATGACATGGTGCAAACACACACAGGTGCAAAAGTAGACAAGGATGCCAAATCTCCAGGCTTAAACTGGTAGGAAGGACTTTCTCCTGAAGCCACAACTATCGCCATTAGAAAGGAGTGGTGCAAGCGACCGTTTAGAGTGAAAACCTTATACGATTGTCATGGACCTCAGATTATCTGGTTTTGGACTTTTGTCCATAAAATGCCACAGGATGAGAGTCAGCAGGAATTCTTCATTAGCCTGAAATTAGACCCTTTATTGCAGGAAATACTATGCCAGCACTGAAATGCTGGCACCACACACCTCCTTATTCTCTGACATCTGATGACTGTTGTGTGCCAAGAAAAAGGTAACTGAGCAGTTCAAGGAAGGAAGACATTGAGCTCAGGGTCACTGATACCTGCCAACAAGACTTATTTCATTTTAGATGGCTTAGAAATACAGGAACATTTGTTTTATAAAGAGTGAGAATCTAAGCATAGAATTGCCATTTCTAAATTCTTAAAAATCGCAGGTGTGTTGTGGGGTTTTTTTAACCCAGAAAATGTAGCAACTGGAGTCAGTGAAGAATGAATCTCTCTAACATCCACAGATGTAAGAACAGTCACTTAGTTGGATAATCCTCTCTGTCTCCTCATTCCTTCCCCTCTGACTCATCCCTAATGCCATTTACTTTATTCACACAGTTTAACTGCAGATTTGCTACCCTCTTGTCATCATTTCAGTCACTAGATTTTTTTGTGTGTGTGAACCTGTGAAAATATTTTGACTGAACTGGTACAAAAATATTTCAGGCAAACCCAAAGTATGGATGTCAAAATATGCTAGGAGAATAACACACCTACTGATATGTAATAACATTATGCAGTTATTAAAGGAAGTACGTGGGAAAATATAGGTATATGGTTTCTAGCTAGTAGGGGAAAAAACATGACAGGTCCTGATTAAAAGCTCTTAAAGAACTTTGCATTCTGCTTCCCATCCTTAATCCATTTGACCTATTAAGCACGGCCCCAGCCAGCCAGGAGAGCACAGATAAGTAGGCAGGTTTACCACACTCGCCTGGTGCAGTCAGCGAAAGTCACTTTCTGTAGCCTCTAGCCTTCCTCCTGGATATGCATGTCATCAGGAAAACTGAGTCTGGGCTCACTACTTTCTCTTCCGCCCCTTTAGCTCCACATGTTTCCTGACCCTTGGCTCCTCTGCAGAGAGGGCTTGCCACCTGCACACCGCCTCTGCTAGCACAACCACATCCTGTACCTTCCCCGTGTCCAGGGTTCATTATTTTCATCAGCCCATACGATAGCTGGGTAATGGGAATGTATTCGGGTCCATCCTCGCGACTGGAAAACAAAGCAGTGTTTCCCCTGCAATGTGCAGCAGGGATACCTGAACAGTAAAAAAGGAACCAAAAGCCACGTAGCATTGTGCTTGCTGCCTCTTTGGGAAGGATGATGAATGCCTCGTGGGGTAGGAGCCTTGGCCTTTGCAAAGTGGCAGACAGCAGTGGCAGTACATGAAAAAGCAAAGCTCCATTTCTCCAAATGCTTCTGTCCTCCTCTTCCAAGGGAGATGCTGCCATAAGTGCTGGAAAAAATAGTCAGTTGCACCTTCTCCAATATTCCCAATTTCACTTTTTGCCCCAAATTTTTTCCTCTGGCAATTTTTCCAAGAAAGCATCTCTCCTTATGAGATGCTGCTTCTGAGAAAACAGAAGAGAATAGCTGCAGCTGGAGGGTGAGCAGGAGACATCATCAAGGAGTTAGTTTAACAGAGAAATAAACCAGCCTAAAAAGGCAGAGCCAGGAAGAGAAATGTATCTGTCCCCAAATGTTCAGGCTGGGGAAAAAAAAAGTGTCTTTGGTTCCATTAGAGTTCAACATGATCTTTTTCTTACCTTTATTGATTCAACTCAGGGGATGGCTGCTATCCTGGTGCTACAGCAAATGAAATTACTGCCCATTTGCTGTTGTTCAGGCTGCACCATTGAAGGACAGTAACCGAGCAGTGGAGACGGGTCCTCCCAGATGAGTCCCCAGTGCTGTGTTCCCCAACAGGACAAGGCAGGCCAAGGAGTAGCACAACACCCTCTGGCTGCACGGTGACTTTGGAAAGCCACGGAAGCCCAGAACATATTAATGAGGGCTTCACCACAAAATGCTCCTTTGTCTAGAAATAGTTACTAACTTCAGTCCCTCCAACCCTATCACCAAGGCACTAGGACTAGGATGCATCTCTTTTGATGCTGAGATCATCTTCTCTGTACTTGTGGCTACATGCAGACAAAATGAGTTTCATAAATGAAGCAAATGAACTCAGAAGGAATCCAAATTGAGCATCAAGAATATTTTCAAATCAAAGATCATTCTGTGTCTCTTTTGGGCCTGATGGGAATGGGGAACTTCTAACCAAACCTCATCGCTCTGAGAAATCCTACTGCTCGCAGATGGATCTCTCCCCTAGGCAGGACTAGAAGTGGTCTAATATGTGCTGACTTGCTGTTTCTTCTGTGCCCAGTTCAAATTGGGAAACAAACAAAATAGCTTAACCTCTTGGGAGAGATTTACACACTTATGGAGCTTTAGCATGTTGTCCTAAGGAAATAAACTGTGCCATCACATTGTCCATCTGTAAGTCCCACTCTCCTTACGAGCTTTTGAATTCATTGGCCAATTTCTGTTAAAGTTGAAAGGGGGTTAGAAATAGCACAGATAATTATGTTTGTGGAAACTGGTGGCTACACAGAGGAGAAAGACTCAGTTCACTATCCCTCTAGGGAACAGGTAATCTCTTTGACAGCATCCAGACAGCTAAAGGGCATACACATACTGGCCTGCCAGTCAACTTCTTCCTAGCTCCTGACTGCTCACAGCACAGGTACAGCTTCGGCCCAGTGGGCATGGAAGTAGGTGTGGGAGCTGGGGTCACGCTGCAGGGACTGATGAGAAGACATAAGTCCACGGGAAACTAAGCTCTGCTAGTTCTGCTGCTCAAAACCCCGATGTGTTAATGCGTTACTATGTTCAGATGTACTTCAGGTGCCAAATGCCAAAGTGCCTTGGATTTATTTATTGCGCATCGCAGCCAAATGAAAGGCCAGTGCCTTCCAAAAAGAAACTGCAGTGCTTCCGAAGGAACTGTCAGTCCGGTTCTGACCTCCTTTGCACTGATGCAGACTGGAAAACTCCGCATGAACATCCTTCACTGGTTAATGTGAGCATGTCTAAAATGCCACTTAAAACTAACTCCCCCTGAGAGTGCCAAAAGATGCAGAAAAAATCCCCAACATTTGTGATACACTTATTCTGCTGTATAATCCTTTTGACAGTAACCCAGATTCAGTAACCCTTAATTTCTTTGAAGTCAAGAATGAAGTTGGCTCAGTGTGATGAAAGAAGAAATGCCAAGTAATTCTTCATCTGAAATATGATCTTCTGGTTGAAGTGTCTAGAGTCCTCGCACAGACACTTCCACCAACTAGTAAAAAGAATTTCACCTTTGAGCTGATGTCAGATCTATTTTTTTAAAAACAATGGTCAGTGTTACATGTGAGAAAGGACCTAGGCAAAGAAGGACACTGACTTTCATCCATCATGAAGTGTTTGCACAGCCTGTAGAAATCTGTTGGTTTTATAAAAAAAAGAACCACAACTTAAAAAGTTGTGTTCTCGGGGCAGGAACACATACTGGGAATTCATCTAAAATTGGTTTGAATATATGGTAAGGTTATTTCCACCAGTGGAGTCAATCTAGATTTTTTCAGTATGAACAGGTTAGATTTCATTCTTAATGGTTGACTTGCATCAAATATCTACCTGAAGTGGTTACTATTATCAATTGGAGTAGAGAAAGGTTTAATCCTCCGCCATAAGTGTGGTGGGGCTTTTTATGCAGTCAGAACAGAGAGAGCATTTTCTTCCAAGTAAGCATCAACACCCAGTGATAGACAGGTGAGTTTCTGTTAGAGGATAATCCTTGTCTCTAATTTTGGAGGTGATATCTGGGGACAGTCTTAACCTGGAAGAGATTTACTTTGAGGGGTGACACAGCACAACAGCAAAACCAACAGCTCCACACTTTACCCATCCTACTGAAGGTTTTGTACATTGTCCTTCCAGGAGCAGATGAAACTGCCCCTATCTTTAGCTCAGTCACTGTGATCATCTTTAGTTGTAGCCATATGGCACTTTGGAAATGGAGCCTTTAAGCCTTGGAGGAGTTATAATGGACTGCGTGAGGAAGAGCTTTCATCTCTGTGTCAGACGCCAGGAAAGGCTCTGCAAAATGAACTGCTGGAAATCTCTGGGTTTAGTATGTTAACTTTAGTGGTAGAAAAATGCTCTAGTTGTGAGAGAGAATGTTATAGTGGGAAAATAACACAGTACCTGAACAGTTAGACAACCTTCTGAACATGTTAGTGAGAAAAATATCTCATGAGCTCTCACCTTATTGATAAAGGTCTTACAGGCACAGAAATTTTTCCTTCTATGAAACTCTTCTCAGAATGCCATTTCTCAATCAAGAGGTCATGTTCTCTAAATATTTAGGTTGTTGATAGGTTCAGTCAGAGCCTGACGGTCATAATCCAGTGTTAGCAACTACAGTTTTGAATTGCCATTAACCAGAAAGGGCATAAAAACCCAAGCCACCCACTTCTTGGATATGTGAGTTGACTAAGGTGTTATATATAAAATGGGCTACCATGGGCGGCCTTTCCTAAAATAAAGGCTCTGTAGTCATATAATAGCCCAGTGAAGCCAGCACAGGAGCAGAGGCCACTTTGCCTAGTTTCTGAATCACAGTGGAGGGGAGGGATACGGAGCTGCTGAAGGCAGCATCACCCTGGCTATGGAGGCAGCGCAACAAGCAGGTCTGATTTCCAGGTCCAACAGGGACCTCCAAACCAGCTCAGATGCTAGACTGAGGTGGTTGATCAGTGGAAGTTCTTTTAAATCTTTGGATGAAGAGTCCACGTAAATCCTGTTTGAGGTGAATAAGTTGTTTTTGTGCTTCTGGTCCTTTGATGCACAAAGGATTTAAAGAGCAGCTGTGTATTTATTTTACAACGCATTCAGCGTGTATACTTTTGAATGATAAGATGGTTTATCTGCAGTTTGCTTAATCTTTTCCTGTCATTCATAGAGATTAAGCACCATTTTCATTGTAAACATTCCCTCTGTTCCCCTCATGATTCCCTAAGGATACACCAGTTCAGATATCCCTTCAAATAATGAACAGGCAAGGACTAATAAATATTTCACACACAAAAGGAATCTTGTAGCAAAAGGCTCTGATAGCCCCCTTCATTACAGGGGATATTTCCATCTGATTTTTACTTCTTGAATCCTTTCTTAAAACTCAGAGCTGAACATGGATTTCTAGTGAAAGTGGCAAGCACACCCAGACCTAGACAAAATAAAATGATAGAAAATAAACTGCCAGGAAGCAGAGCTCTTATTTTGTATGCAGTTCCACCCCATCCCATTTCCTACAGTGCATTTTAAAGAAGGAGCTGCTTTCTATCCCAGCCCAGTGAAGATTACTATATGTTTTTCCATTATTATCTAAAGCACAGTGTGCTTTCAAGACTAAAGATTAAGTAAGGGGAAAGTGAAAACACAATTTACAGTGAAATTTCTGAACTTATCAACTCTGAGTAAAAGTAAAGAAAGAGAAATCCAGGAAGGCTCGTATAATTTTCTCTCAGCTGGATTTTCATTAAGACTTGCCAGTGTATTACATTTCTAGCCATCAGAGAGCAATTAATTAGTAAGGCATGATGTAAGTTAAAGCATCTCAAGGCTTTAAAGTGGCACTAGACTTACAGAAAATATCAGGCTCTTCACAGATAATCCAGTACGCTGCACAACTGTACCTGCTAAACTTCATGGACCAGTTACACCCATTTGGGGCTCAATTCTTTTGATGGTGAAACAAGCTGAAATCTTGCCTTTCATTTCAATGGTTCTGATACATTCTTAATGCTCAGCCAGGCAGAAATTATGTACAAAGCTTTGGTATTTTTTCCCACATGTTGAAGTTATTGCTTCCTTTATTTTGCCTACTGCCCAAGTACTTGCTATCTGAGAAAAAAAAAACATTAGAGGAAGCTCTATATGTCTAAACATCTAATTCCCTTTTAACAGATTTATTTCTGTACCTTTTCTTGGCAGAAATAAGTCCACAAATATCCAACATTTTGTGCATAGTCTTTTGTTTTAGAAGAAATGTGAATGGTTAAGAAAACAGGGAAGTGGTGGTTTTCCTTTGAAAGAAGGTCTGATTCATGGGCTGGAAAAATTCTGATTTCTGTCACCTGTTTCTCAGAAGCTGCTGCTTTTGCTGTAGGATATCTCACCAGCTCCTGTGACAGCACTTGAATGCTTGCAGTTTACAATCCAGCAAAATAAAATATCTCAGAATGAGTGCCTATTTTGTAAAAAGATTATAAACTGCAGTGGTTCAGTAAGGGCAAGACCATTTGGGAAAGAAGAAGACTGAACAGATAGGGACCTGGACACCTAAATCTGTCACATCTTACTAGGTATGTATCCTGCTCCTGAGGTCTTTCACAACACGGACTTAGCCAGAGACCTTCCAGCCACGTGATATTCACATCCAGATAAAACACCTCTAAAGGAAGATGAAGCATCACTGAACACAGAAGTGGTTTTGGAGCTTCCCCTTCCACTTTCTTATATGTTGCTGATACCAGGTCATGCTCACCATTTGCTAACAAAAAGTAGTCAACAATCAGTCACTGCCAACATGATCTCTGCATTCACTCAGAGGTGTGCTGTTGATGCCATGGCTTGGTCCCTCATCTTCCTCATATGTAATAAGTGCCACTGTTCTCCCTGCCAAGGGAGAGAACTGCACATGAGTATGAAGTTATGTCTTTTGGCAGCTAAACAGATTTTTGACAACATAGCTGTAGTAATAGCCAAATCTGCTAGATAGTCAGCTTTCAAAATCTTGTGTTTGAATCATTCACCATGGCATACATGTACTGACATTAATGGAACAACATTGGTCTAGGACTTGTGTTTTACCAGTATTCATCTCAACTGGACACAGAAGCTTTCACCTACATTACCCACAAACAGTGGCAGGTTCAGGCCCTGAAGTTGTGGTTTCACAAGTGGGGTGAGCTGAGACTGCTTCTGAGAATGATGATCCCAGCCTGTCCCCCAGCTTCAACCATGCATCCCTGTAGCTTCCTTAAGGCCAGCATTAGTGTTACAGCCCTAGAGGAAACACAGCTCCCTCGACCCCCGACACTGGTATCCCCAATCCTGGTTTTAGGGCCAATCTGACCACCACTGGTCCAGCTGATGGCTCAGACATGGCCTCTGAAAATGAAGCTATTTCACCTATTCCAGCATGATCCAGGCTGCACTGAAAGGGATGAATCCCATCCCACACCCCTAGGCATAAGTTAAGTTGTCATTGCTTCCCTTTACAGCCATAATCACATAGTTACAGTGAGTTGGTCCATTGAGCTCATCTGACAGAAAACAAACCCACTTCCAAGAAACAGTTTTCCATCAGATCAGCTCAGCAGACCAATGCAACACATACTCATGCAATTGCCAAAGGGTAGGGAATGCATGATAAAAACTGGGAAGCAGAGATCACCCCTTGTTGGCAATGATCAGTCAGGTCAGATTTGATAAATCATGTAATTGCACCATAATGCTGCTCTCTCAACTGAGTCTAGTGGCTCATGTTCCCTGCAAAGCTTCCTGTTTTCCAAAAAATTATCTCCAACACTGGCATAAGCAGCAGTGCTTCTTGCCTTTGCAGATTGCATCACATTCACGAATCCCTCTTTGTACTCTCCTTTCCCTTCCTGAGGGCGCAGAGTCTGGAGGACTGCTGTGCAAACAGCTTTCACCAACATCATTGACTTCATACAAGTTTTGCTTTTCTTTCTCCCTTCTGCAAGCTGTTGATCAAAATAAGTTAATACGCCTCTAAAAAGCAAAGTCCTGATCTCATACAATCACATTTCAAGACTGTGTCAAGTTTTGACTGCTTGCAAGCACCTCATTACAGTGACCTGGTTCAGAGTGCCAGCAGGCTTTGAAACAAAGAGGAAACCTTTTCAGCAAGCTCTCGGCAAGGTGTGCAGGGAAGGCAAGAGCAGATGGGGAAAGAGACAGCTCTGGGGCTCCTGGCCTGTTTAATGGAAATGAAATAACATCAGCAAATTTGTAAGAGCTGACTGAGACCTTTTTCAAAGAAGCACACAGCTGCAGGGCTGACTTTGAGGCTGTCATCCTGTGCTGTGTGGTGCACTTTGACCACACTCTCACAAACACCGTCTTCCGATTACAGGCAGGCTCAGTCACTTCACTGGAGAAAATACTGGGTGAAATGATACACCAGCACTGCAAAACACCCAGGCACTCTTCATATAACTGTTAGCAATAAGCAGATCCACAGTAAGAATAATAGCAATGAGGATGTTCATAACAACTAATAAAAGCAGCAGTACCACAGTGCAGGAAGAAGAGGTGGGAGAGGTCATAAAATTTAATAGTGTTCATTGACAAAAGCCTTTGTTTTTTTCAATAAGCAACTTTCTTCCCTAAAGAAGGGAATTGACTTTGGACATCACCTCAAGAGCTGCGCTCTGACCCCACGCAGGTCCAGTTACTAATGGTTTGTTTCAGCTCAGTCTTGCAGGGTCCTGCCCTTGCTACTCCTGAAGACATTTGAGCATGTGTGCTCAATTTTAAGCATATATGTGTCTCCCGTGCCTTCCACAAATGGGGAGAATGCTTTGAGGCTGACATGCACTATGTTGACACACACTATGGGACTGCAGCTTGGACACTCAGCTGCAGAACCTTGTGAGATTGAGCCTTACGTGATTAAAAGCTGTGACTCAACATGTTGTTCTTCTAATGCGATCTCATCGGACTCAGGGAGTTGACACTAGGCTGTGTATCGTTTGTGGCAAAAGTGACTTTTGCAC
Source organism: Haliaeetus leucocephalus (assembly GCF_000737465.1). Lineage (NCBI taxonomy): Eukaryota > Metazoa > Chordata > Aves > Accipitriformes > Accipitridae > Haliaeetus > Haliaeetus leucocephalus. The sequence goes on from NW_010972875.1 coordinate 8,102,650, forward strand.
TGAGAGCAGGAATATGTCCTAAGGAGGGATTAATTTTGCTGCCTGCTGCAGCTTCCATTACAGCACTTTACTTCAAGTGCTGCTTGTGCCTCAGGGAATATTTTCCCACTCTCCAGTTGTTTATAATAATGAAAAGGCTGGTCTTGATTTGGAAAGAGCAATGTGTGCAGATAAGATAAAATTGCTGCTGAGGAACTAAGAGCAGTCCTTTCTTTGCATTACTGCTTGCCGAAGGCCTGCACTCTCGCGTATCCAGCCTCCCTCTATCTCAGGAGCAAGCAGCAGAGCCCAGTGCTGTAGATGCTGCTCAGCCTGTTTCCCAGACATCAGGAAATGAACGTTTTGACAACTTAGCCAAAATAACAAAATAGCTAAAGTTAACAGGATAGCAGCTGTGAGGACTTATTTCTCACATGGGGCTTACCCACAACTGTTGCTGCGCGCCAAGGTGGAATGATGGGACCCCAAGCTCTGCCTTCATTTTATGTATTTATTAATAGAAATAGCTTTTGTAGAAGGGGATAGGCTGACACTCTTGAAGTTTGAAGTCCGAAGCCCTCTGACTGCTAACAGAGAAAAGACAAGGGCAGCCTTTCTCTAATGCAACACCAGCATTTTCAGTCATCATCCAGGACACCACGTTTGGAAAGGGAAGCTAAGTTCTGCTTCACTGTTAAGTTAGTCCTAAGGCTAAAGGTCTCAGCAAGAGAGTTTTTATTTGCTGTTGGATTAGGTTTCTTTTGAAAAGGGGACAAACAGGAAAGAGGGATCTCTCCTGCACGAAGCCATTCCCCTGCTGGGTCGTTCCACCCCACCGCACGAGGCAGGAGCAGGGGACCACTGTTCCCCACCTCCCTGCGGCAGCATGCTGAATGATGAGTTCCCAGGGCTGCAGCTCAAAAGGGAGAGACCAGGAACATCCTGCATCCCTGTGAATCACGAAGACAAGACAGGAGTGCAAAGCCTTTTGTTGAAGGGTTCAGAAAGTTCCTGCACATCAGGACTATCTACCCCAACACAGGACGTCTGGTCTCCCAGGCTTAGACAAAATGGGCCAACATGGTCTCTTGCTACACCAGCTATCATAGCAGGATTTGTGGCCATCTATCCTGCTGTAACAGGAAGCAGATCCATGAATGCATGGCATCACCATGTGTGACCGTCATTCCCACACACAATGGCTGGAGGATGATTCACTGGAGCAATGAGTTTTGCCCAGGAGTAGAAAGTTAAGTTGCTGGGAAATTGTGCAAGTGTTTAGCCTACAGCTCTGGAATTAGGAGCCACAGGTGGCAGTTAGGGAGGACTCAGCATCTTGGGGCGCAACAGATGAAGTAGGATGCAAAATGCTCCAAACTACCTCGTAATGAGCAGGTCTACATGCACTGCTACAGGAGAGGGCTTCTAGCCAGATTCCAGAGGCATCTTCATCCCAGGTTGGTCACACCTAGCCTAGGTATTTCTGTACCGGGCTCCAGAGCACAGTGTGCTCCTATATGGTTTTACAGTGTCCATCATCAGATGCCTTCCTGAAGTAATCAGTTTTAGAAAGGGGCAAGTTTTCACTTATAGTGAAGAAAGTGTGTGGGAGAAAGCTGGAGCTGGTATAAACTGGTGTAATTTCTTCAAAGTCACTGAAATCATCTCCATTTATACCAATTGTTTTGGCCTATGAGGGATGAGAGAAAAGGTTAGCCAGTGAGCAGCTCATTTAGAAGAGCTGACAAGTGGAAAGCAGAATACTTAGCTGTTTGCGGCATGGTCTTTCTTTATGAAAGTCTCCCAACAATGCTCAAACATTAATGAGAAACACATCATAAGGTGACAGTGTTGACAAGCATTATCCTTGGCCCTAGCTATGCTGTAACGCAGAGAGGAGAAGCAACGGCTGGTGTTTGCGATGCAAAGCAAGTCCCTGGAGAGCTCTGCCCAGTCTACACAGGCTCCTTTCTGCTACAGGACTTTTGTAAAGCAAGAAGCATTTCTGAAAGGTATGGCTTATTCATTCTAGAGGGTTGCAGAAGCTCTCATTGAGGTTTTGTAAATATTTGGCATTTCAAATTGATAACCTTGGCTCTTTGAGTGCTTCGGACCTTAGGCTCTTCATAATGTCACTGTCCTTAAGACAAACCACAGCCCCCTTCAGAACAGGTTGTTGCTTTGGTAATTTTTTCTACCAGCTCCAGAAAAATAAAGTCACATTCCATACTGAAAAAATAGCTGCTGTGTGATGTGATCCTGCACAAAGAGAAAAAAAGACTCTGGAAAAGACTATTACAAATAGAGGAGTTTTATCACCATGGTGTGCCCTTTCCTTTAACTTGGTGCGAGAACAAAGTTGTGTCTCAAACTTCTCAAAACTACTCTGCTTGGACCCAACCAGGAGGATGCTTGTTTCATGCTGACTGGGGGTGGAGGTGGCACGCAGTGTTTTAGGAGTGATGGAGAAGGTGAAGAGGTCTCAGGGGTCAGGGAGCACAGCCCTCCCAGAGAAGAGTGGGGCAGGCAGCACTGGGGCAGGGGGTGGCTGGGCAGAGGTAGAGGTGCCACAAGCACAGGGCCAGGTCAGGAACAAGACTAGCGCTGTGGCATCATTTTCAGGACAAAGAAGGGACACACATTTTTTTCACAATCATATAATCATAAACCGCCTTTACTGCTTTTTCTCTTACACGTGCTCAAATTAACTTTGGCTTGACTTCTGGGGGACTAATCTTGTCCCTAAAGTTAAGCACAGGTATAAGGTTTTTTCTGGAGCAGAGACAGTGCGCTAAGCCCCTGGCAGGATCAACCATACACTACAAAGAATCTGCAGAAAGTAAATACGGATTTTATACACACAAGAATTTCCACAAGAAACCTGATTCTAGGATACACATTCATCCAGCCAAGAGAGCAGAAATTTCTCAGGCAACCTACAGAAAACCATCTCAAATCTCCAATATTAATTGCAAACCATTTGCAAAGGGTCTGCAGCCAAAAGTTATATGCAGAAATCACTCAGCTAAAAATTTATGACGAATAAATCTGTTTACCAGTCATTTCTCTGGGAAATAATGGGCCAAGTTCAACAAGTCTTTCAAATGAATTCATGTAGCTTTGTTTCTGAACAAAAGCTGCTTGCTGTCATGCTGGGAAGGTCAGAGCAGTGCCTGGAGCAGGTGCGCATGTGTGCATGCAGGATTGGGTATAACCAGGAGCATGGGCTGGGCCAGAAGGAGATCCTCAGAATCCGAGGGAAGATTTAATCATCATTAAAATCATCAAGAACTGAGAAAAGTCATGATGAGAAGGCAAGACTCAAACGGATGAAATAAATTTGGGGTTTCTTATTTTAACTACCCCATCCTTTGTGACACCAAAAGAGTATTTTATTCAATTGAGCTTGACTGAACTAGCTGTAGTTATTCTAATTAGGCTTTTACTCTAACACATATTGTACTAAAATCCTCCCCAGTAGTGCACAAACACGGGCTTGCCCAAATTCACCTCACGTTGCTCCTGAGAAACACGACCTACACCGCAGCCTGGAGCTCCTGCTTTCCTTCTCATGCTAGCTGGATCCCCGCTGAGCAGTTCCTGCAGCCTTGAGACTTGCTTTCCTCACAAAAGACAGGATGCTGCTCTCTCCATCCCACGGTAACAGCCCATATCTGCTCCCGCCTGGAGAGAAAGAGACCTTCAAGAGTCAGCATGGGCCCATTAAGCACTTAGCAAGATGATATTCTCCAGGCGTAGTCCTCGTAATCTTGCATTCATTTTACTAAGTGAAAGCAACCGATGCTTGCACAGTGGTGGTGTGGGTCACTGCTGGTAGGGTGACCAGCACGGGGTCCCTGAAGCCTGGGATGAGGAGATGGCTGGTGGGGCAACATGAACTGGTGGGCCAAGGAAGGGGCTGGGTGAACCAGAAAACTGGTGTCTCCAGCAGTCCACAAGACCGGTGCAGAAGACGACAGTTGTTTCTCCTAACCATAATTTGAAAGGCATCTGTGATACAGCTGCAGGGGAGGCTCGGACTGTGTGGGGGCATATTTTATTACCAAATAACCTTGCTGTACTTTACCAGCAATTACTGTTTGTTGTTGGCTTTGTAGTCACTTTCCCCTTCTTGGAATATGGCAATAAATTTTAATGAATAGAGTCTAATTCCACCATCTTTCTCAGCAGCCATTCTTAACTTCAGTGCGTGCCCACTGGAGGTAGCCTTGCTTACTGTCTGGCTATTGAGTACATGTTTAGTCATCACTTTACTGATACTTACAGGAAAGAACTATTGTTCCTGGGCTTCCTGGTTGATAACAGAAGTTCCTGAATTTCTACTTGTTGTAAATGAAAGAAAACACCTCTGAGGAAAGCATTTAGTTCTGATTCGTAACTATCAATACTTTCTGACTGTAATCTGTAAGGATTGGTTTGATTTTTCAATTCATAACCTCTGAAGCAGCAAGAGGAATTTAAGCGAACCTCTTCAGGCAAGACTATGGTGCAACTCACAAGAAGAAAAACACCAAAACAAAAGCAACCAGCAAACCCATGCAACTGCCTGGAGGACCTTTCAGTTTTGAAAGACGCTCAGCCCTGCATAGGTGTTTGGAAGAAGAGAGCAAGGTGCTTCTCAGGGGGTATTTTCAAGGTATCCAACATATTTATCAGGTTAGTTCACAGCAAAGGAACATGAGCAAAACTGGATCATTTTAATTAATCAAGTTGGTAAGCACAGTAGTTGCCTCGTTCAGCATAATATGGGGCACGAATCATGCAGTCATTTGCCAGTACCCTTCTGGTACAGTTGACTGGTTTATAATATTAGTATTACTGTTCAGCTAGGAAGGGAAAAAGGCTAATGACTTGTGCTCCTTCTACACTTGGCAGTTAGGTAAAAGCAATCTTCTGGAAATGAGTTAGGAAGAAGAGGAACAAAGCATAGATAGAAAGCTGGGGAGACATCACTCTAAAACTCAGAAAAATCACTGGGTTAGATGGGAATCTGAAAAAGCTGGGTAAGGACTAGTCATTTTTAATAAAGCAGAGTCCCATATGATACTGTATTTTGGTAAGATTTTTTCTGCAGTCTTTGTGCTAAACATACAGTAGCCTTCTTTATCTGGCTGACATTGGAGACATGGAATTTAACTAGTTAAACGTGCTCAGATAACAAGAGTTTTGCATGTAAGTGCTGCTCTCTAATAGACTTGCCCTTCCCTGAGATAAGGAGTGATTTGGATAAAAGACGGACATACTGTATCGACTTTGAGGATACAGTCTTCATTAGGAAATTCTGTAAACTGAAACTAAATTATTCTTCTAATAATCACACATCTCCAGGAACATTTCAATAGGTAAGTGCAACAGCAACAGCTGAAAGCTGTTAAACTCTTTGGCTGCCAAAAATGTGATCTGTATGACATCTACATAAAATTACAGATTCATATCATTCACACCAAGCAAATAGAGGCAGTAATGTTGTAAAACATTTTGGCATTGCTTTGGGTATTTTCACTGGTAAAATGCAGAAGTGAAGATGTTACTATTGCCCAGGTTCATTATATTAATGTTTTTGAGACCCTGGTCATGGTTCTGACTATATTTTCCTCTCAGAAAAACACACTTGCATCTGTACAGCCAAGTGCACACCCAGATTAACGGCACAGCACGGGCACGGTAAGTCTGGTACATACAGTGCGATTTATCTGTAGGTGTGCAATAGCCGTTTTTCCCATCAGCCGCCAGCCTGGACTCCAAAGCATCCGGAAGAGTGGCCAGTTACTGAAAAAATACAGGAAAAGACATATCCCGTATGCTTGTCATATGGTGCACGGGATTTGACCACGCAGTACAGGAAATCCTATGCAATATAAGCAGCCCAGCAACCCTGGCACTAGCTAACAGGCCTTGGGACTGTGTGTGTAGGGAGGGGGATGGCTGAGCCTGGGTTGCCAACCTGTGAGCTCATACTTTGGGATGGCACTGTCCCTGCCTCCTCAGGGTCCAGCCGTACCAGCGCCCAAGCATCCTTCTCCCAGAGCCAGCAGCTCACTCTGCCACTCTCACTGACTTGAAAGAAGCTACTCATATGCTTAAAATTAGCCCTGGAGCTGGGCCAGACTTCTCAGCACATTATGGGACAGAGCTGTTGACAGACGATCTTAACTCTCGCTTGTGAGAAGTTTGTACGCACGCTCCGCCAAGCTGCAGGACCAAGATCTTGGCCTCACGTTCTTGCTGAAGAGCCCATGGTGCTTTTCATGACAATTAAGATGTCAGGCTCATCAGTCAGATCAGATCAGATGCCAATGCCAGCAAAACCCTCCTGCCCTATTCTCCCTGGGTACCTATCAACAGCTGCAGTGAACCAGTCTGCCTCACCCCAGCCCCAAGCAGCTGGACTTTAAAACAGTCTGGCATTAATTTGCCTTTAATACTGAAAAGTGGCCACATGATTGATATTGCTGGCTGCTGTTTGAGTTTGCATGTTCTGCATTTGTAGCATACGGAGACAAGTTGGAGAGCACAGCAGAGGCATTTGCAAAAAACAAGGTGCTTATCTGGTGGGATTGTGCCAGCAAGCAAGTAGTGGAGTAGAAAAGTTAAACAGGGATAATATTTTGTTGGGTTGGTGGGCAGATTTTTCTGCTGCTACTAATTTGGGCAGAGTAATCTGGAGAGGAGAGGAGAGGAGAGGAGAGGAGAGGAAAGGCACACTCTGGACTTTGCAATATGAGTACAAGTCTGTTGTCTCCCATGGTGTTACGCTGCGTCTGTAGAGTTATGCTCTGGTTAAGAAAGAAGACCAAAGGAAGGAAGACAAAGTGCTTGGCCCCAACAGGACAGCAGCCTTTTGCCTTGCTACCCTTTCAAATTCACTGATGATACAACAAGGTGCCCGGGCAGACGTGCCGCACCAGGCAGCCCCTGGCCGCAGCACAAATAAGGCTGTCTGAATTAGCAGTATGGAGCATGTTTCATTTCCTGTGCATTTTCTTATCTGTATCTTACTTGGGGTTTTGATCTATGGATGAGTGGGTCAGGAAGTGGCCTGAAGACACCCCTTTTGCCTCATGCATGGAAATTTTCTAATTATAGGGCTGCATCGACAGGCTCCCACTCCTGTAATGACACTTAGTGTTGTTTATGTTGTTTAAACAAGAGAGGGAAAGAACCCACCTCCCCAAAACAGTGAAATAATGAGGAACAAAATGCACTCTTATCTTTCCGTCAAGTGAGGCAAGTCTATTATCTGCCCCAGCTTGCAGCTGGGATCACCGTCTCTCCCAGAGCAGAATTTTACAGGCTGATTAGTGTATAGCTTCCTGCAGTAAACTACCAGCAGGGACCAGAACACAGGAGGGGAAAGAGAAATTCAGGGACAAGATTTAAGCCCTGGCCTTAGTTTTTATTGCCTACACTGTACGTCAATACATATTTAACTGATAATCCATGCACAGTATACGTACATGCACACACAAACATGCATGCAAACGCAAAATAGCCTACATGGGCCCCAGGAGTCACCGCTGACTTTGCACACAGAATGATGCTAAATCAGGAGGGATTGAACCAGCTGGCTTTGAAAAAAAGGCACCCCTGGAGCATTTTGGTAGAAATGCCAGACAAGTTTGTAGGACAGTGCCAGAGATGTGTAGAGCCACAGGCTTCAGGTTTGAAAAGACCTACAGTCGGTGCAGTTGGAAAGAGCTTCTGCTGCACTAAAAAACAATTAGCTTTTAATATTTTATGTTCCTGGAAAGTGGCGTAATTTACCACCTTGAATTTGTAAAGGATTTCCTTTAATAATCTTGTTATTATTCAATTTGAAATGCCTGTTAAAAATGGCTAACTGTAAAGATACAACCAGATAAATATATTTGTGGCAACAGGAAGAACCAACTGCTTGTTAAGTGTCTAATTTGTATGGCAGAACAGTGATATGACAGTAAATTTCTTACAGCTCCAAATTGCTAATGCTCTATTACACATGGTAATGGCAGCATGGAAAGGTAACATACAGCTTTAATTCCTTTAAAATGAAAGCATCACCTGTGGTTTTGGGTGATAAAATACATGCCTAGCTGCTGAAAAAGATAATACTTCTGTCTTCATAAATGTCAGGTTGAAGTGGGTGAGGGAGTGCTCAGTAAAGACACAAGGTGCTAGAATTATAATTTTTAGGGCTTTCTAACCCTGTTACTATAGTCAGATGCATGGCTGCATTGTGTAAAGCAGAGCAGAGCTTAAAAGTCATCAGGATCTTTTGCCTTTAACCACTACAAATCTTTGAAAGACTTGAAAATCATATTCAGTGTCAGACTGTATGGAGTCCATAAGCACTGTAACAGGACTGTTACAACTGAAGATGAGCAAGAAAGTGGCATTATTACCTAACAAACCTTTCTGAAGATGTCTCAGCAATGGAAAGAAGTGACTTGAAGATTAACTGGGAGCAGCTTGCAGCAAATGTCTCTCTGTATGAACTGATGCAAAGTGCACTCAAATCGGCTGTTTTTGTGGATGCAGCTTCTGCAAAGCAGGAGGGGGGGGTTCTTCACTGAAACCAGACATATAATCAGCTTTTAGATTCTGGATGTGATTTTGTTAGGTGCATTGATCTTGATTTGGAGATACACTTCAAATGAGCCTTTGTAATAGAAGTTAAAGAGCTCAGAACCCTGCTGCCTTTTATTTATTTATTAGTAGCATCATTATACACTCTATTTGCTCAGATGTAAATGTTTATTCCAGGTGAATGGGATAACTTTGGAAAACCACGGTCATGATTCTGTATGCATTAACTCTGTGCATTGTGCAACTCTGATTTACTTCAGATGTTTCTATATCATCTTTGCGGAGACTATCGCAAAAATGAATTGCATTGGTCTCCCAGCTGAAGGTGAGTTAACATTACTCCCATTATCCAGCTGAATCCAGTGGACCGCCAGGATTACAGAGGAGACAGCTTAGGTACAGACCTTGGATCAGCTCCCTGAGGTCTCAGCTCCCTGGAAGGTGCTGAGAGGTGCTGCCTCGCAGAATGGAGATAAATGAAGAAAGAGCAGCAAGATAGTGGGAAAGATAAAACTCCACAAAGCTTCTCCCTTACCCTCTCAATGAGCTTTAACATCCACCGACCTTGAACTAGTCAGGCGTGCAAATCTTTTGCACATCCAGAAAGGAATTATAGTCCATACGATCAGCTGTTGCGAGGAAGCGAAGTTGTCCTAGATAAACCATTTCAGCTGCTTTCACAAGGAAGACCTGTTGCAGATATTGCAGCTCTGGCAGGTAGCTGGACTTGACATTCCCTTCACGTTCATTGTCATTTGGCCCCAATCTTAAATCACCATTGGTATTTTTCGTAAAGGGCAAGTCCAGTATTTTTTTAAGCATATCATTATTACCAGTAGATTTCCCTGACACAGAAAATTTTCTAGACATCCTGACTATTGCCAGCACCATACTGATGGTATGCACGCACTCCCAAGCAAGGTGTGACATAGAGAAAGCAAATTTAACTCTAAAACACTGCCAAGGGAGGGTATCAACCTACCTCACCATAGGGTCATGCTCTCTCCCTGTGGCAACCCCACAATGGAGCAAGTCACTCCTGGTTATTGCAGAGGCATAGCATGAGCATCAGCAGCTCCTGCAGAGCAGCTGGTATGCTGCTGTCATTGAGATAACCTGCATGGTTGGCCCTCACTCATCTTAAACCGGAGAGAGAGGGTTCAAGGAGAATAGTTCGCCCAGCTTCTCTTTTTTCTTTTCATTTCCCCAGAAGCAGGGCAAGCTAGCTCGGGGCAGGCTGGGGCACCAGGAGCAGTCAGGGCACAGGGTTGCAGCTCAGGGCTCTCACCTCCACGCGTGCTCAGACACACAACTCTGCCTCACGCTCCCTGGCTGCAAAACAGGAGCAGCGGTGCACACCCAGCCCTGTGAAAAATGACCTCCAGATCTATGCACCTGAATGGCAGCAGCAAAACTATGAGCTGTTTGATCATTTTAACCTTCCTTTCTTCGAGATGAGATTTTTCAAGAAAATAACTGCTGAGTGAGTACAGAGGCTGATGAGAGAAATCACAAAGATCCCTCCCCTCCAACAACATCTGAAATGAAACCCGGATGATACACTTGGCAGAGGAAAGGTTGGTGGCACTACAGAAGCATCTCCAAAGAATGCTTTGGATAGCATTTCGTGGGAGAAGACAGAATTAGCAGGAGGCTTTAGGATAATTAGGTGTTAGCTCAGAAGAGGATAAAAGCCTAATTTCATCAGGGCAGAAGCGAAAGGAGGAACTGTAGGGAAGGGATTACGTGTGGCGATCACAAGGTGAAGATGAAATCCAGCCCAACAAAAGACTCATGAATCACAATGAGTGCAAAAGGGCAAACATTACTTTTTTATACTCTCTCACATAGGAAACAGAAGAGGAAAGAAGGAAAAAAATAGACACATCAGTTTTAAAACATAATAAATTAATTTACAAACTCAATACAACATGAACTTAAGTTAAGCTGCATCTGTTGTTTCTTTTTTTTCCAATGGATTGAAGAAATGATTGATGATTTGACTGACAGCAACAATGGGGACTTTCAGAAAATGAAAAAAACCTATATCACTCATCAACCCAGCAGTTGCTAAGGGAGAGGAGTAGGAGAAAGCATCTGGATGAAAGCTGGTCTAAAGCCATCAGAACGTGATCCTATGAAACCATTCTTAGCAACCCCCTATTTAATCAGTTCCTGCCCAGTAATAAAGTTCCTTATTACCTCCTCATTCCACACATGGCCAGTAAAAGATTGGGGATTTACAGTTCTTTGGGATGCATCCCTGGATTACCTGCTTTCTTCATAGAAAATACACATGCGTATGCTAAACATGAAATTTTTTCAGCCTTATAATACAGAAGTCGATTCCTTTCCAACCTAGTAAGTAGAAAAGAGTGACTTACATCAAGCTATACTTCAAAAAGTGCCTTCACTTGCAGAATATCTGGGAACACAAAAAGACAACTGAGAATGAGGCTTTTCTTACCTAGCTCCTGCAAAATTGAGATGGGATGGCAGCAGAGCTAGAAAGGGTTGTTTCAGTTCACACATTCAGAGCACAAAGCCTCTGTGTGTGTTAACTGTGCCTCAGATTTAAGCATTTAAGCCATAGCATGGCATTGGGTGGGAGAAGGCAGAGTTAGCAGGAGGCTTTCCTCAGTTGGATTCATTCATCGTGGATCTGGCAAAATGAAGAGTCCATAGCATATAAGTCAGAGTCTTTTTGGCACATAAAAAAGGTCAGAGATCACTGTGATAATCTATAGTGGATGGTGAGCATTAGTTTCAAGGGTTGGGAATTCAAGCTCTTCACTTGCACCCGTGTAGTGACTCTTTTTTTTACCAGGTAATTCTGCAGAGAGCTATGACTCAAACCTTGTGTTTACCCAGCAGAGGTATAGACTTTTGTCTTGGAAAGTGCAAAGGAAACAGGCTTTTCTCACATGGCTTTGTTCTGTCTTCAACCCCAGACAGCAGCTGGTCCCAAAATTCGAGTGCCACAGCACAACATGGAATGAACTTTACTCAGGGATTTTTTTTCTTTTTGTGTACCTTCCTCATGTTCCCTAACCATTTTCCACAGGGACAATATTTCCCATTGAACAGGGAATTTATCTTTAAAAATACCTGATGACATGTTGTGCCCAGGGGAAATGTTCATGTGCTTGAAATCTGGCCAGCAACACTCTGCAGCTCATGAAATGAAGGCTTTATGCCATTTTTCTTAGGGGAACAATTTACTGACATAACTGGCTGGTTCAATACATGCCATAGAGCTCAAAAGAACCCTGTATTTTTTGTTTCATGGCCACTAAGTGTCAGAGCACGGTGATGTGGGAATATCCCATGAAGACCACGGAGACCACCACAGCAGCTGAGGCTAAGCCAGACTTCTCAGCTCAGAAACATTGAGCTTTAGACAGTTCCACATGATGAATAACAAAAAAATTTAAAAAAATTAAAAATTAGGAGATCAGGAGAGTTAAAAGTAAGGAGAGCTCTTGTATCCCATGGTATCTGCAACCCATCTTCCTGCTCCATGTGCTGGCTACTACCTCACGAGGCTCCAAGGAGAGGGTGTTTGCCTGCCAGCATTTTGCAGCTTGCTGCCTATGGCGGAAAACATACACCCCAACATATAGTTTGATGTCAAATCTACCCTCAGAAATGCTTGGTTTTTTCTACCCAGGTACTTACATTGGCAAGCATCAAGGTCGCTGTTAAGTGGCGCTGGCTGCTTAACAATATAGTTTCATCTCTGTGTCATACTCAATTTGGATTAGAAACTGTCAATGTTTTCTCAAGAAAATGCTCCAATCTCCATTGGGATTTCTGGTCTTTTTCATTTTATGTAAACTGCACTTATGCTTGGATCTGATGGTGGGAAGTGTACGGGATCCTTCTCTTTTTAAAACAAGATTAATTTAAGTCCAGCAGGAAGAGCTTAACTATAGAAGAGGCTATATTTAGAATATTTTCCTTTTGTGTACAGCTGAGTGTATTTCCAGATCCCTTGAGTGTCCATCATGCTGTGGACAACTGCAAAACATATCCCACCTTGAAAATCATTCCAAAGGCAGAAGGAAGGCAAGAAAAGAATAATTAGCTCCAATGATCACAAAACTTAGGAAGAAGTCTCTTCCTTCCTCTAAACACAAATATACTTTGTCTGACAGCACAGTTGTTGATCTACTTTCAATATTTTGTTGAGTGTTAAAACTAGCCCATAGAAGCACAAAAACATTGAATAATTTAAGTTAGAAGGGACCTTTTGAGATCATCGAGTCCCCCACTCAAAGCAGGGTCAGCTCCCAAGTTGGATCTAACATAAAAATTAGATCAGGTTGCTCAGGGGTTTGTCTAGTCCAGTTTTTAATAACTTTGAGGACACAGATTATATGGCCTTTCTGACCAACTTGTTCAAGTGCCTGGTTAGCCATGTAGTAAAAAACTGAAAAATTGCTTGACCTAAGTATAATAAAGAAGGACTGATTTAAATATAAATAAACCATTTGGTGCTATATGAAAAATAAGAAGTTTTTACCTCCTTAAGAACGTATCAATGCCAAAGGCCTCAAGTGGGAAATTTAGTGTTGTCAGCAACACAGAGCTATAACTTTTATAATTTTTTTTTAAAAAAAGGTTAATTCAGCACATACTCATGTTTCTGTTCTTCTTGACTGCTCTTTCTTTTGATCCAGTCAAATACTTGTAGAAAATGAAATTTACAGTCTCCAGTAGTATTATTTTGAAGACCAAAAGCACATATCTTCCTCTCCTCTTTAACAGAAAAGAGCTTTAGGATGTGATATTCCAGAAAAACAAAACAGTTCAATTTTTGCTTAACTGAAATCAGTTTGATTTTAACTTCTGATTTTCATTCTAGTCTTTGTGGTTGTAGTTTTCCACATGGATTTTCCTTGTATTTATTATACATTATTTCTCAGTGCTGTGATGAATAATAAAAACTATACTTGCTTGTGCAACAAACAGTAAGGCACAGCAGAATAAACGTAATCTTTAAATGTACTTATTTCAGACTTCCACAAGCCGTTCAAAATCAGTCAAGCATAGAGTAAGATGGTCAAACAGCATCGAAGATATGAGTATGTGAAATTTGGAGGTAAAAACATAATCACATGCTTATCTTTAGATGGTTCATAAGTAGTCTCATTTAGAAACTCAAGCAATCTCATAGTGGAGATGATGGAACAGATGAGGTCACATCCACTTTAAGGTGACCTCATTGAGAAGTTAAATATCATCTTTCACATGATCTTGTAATTTAACCAGTGCTCTATCACCATTTTTAAGCTATTTTTACTTGCATGATCCTAGCACTCTGGTTTTCATATACCATGCCACAAGTTTGACCTTCAGGCTGCTTAAAATTTTTGGAGATTTCTAGAAAAGAGTTAGCTCTCTCCTTTGCAAGAAGATGTGGAGCATGGTACACCTGAAAAGGATCACAGAATCTTATCTCCATTTTGGGGGAAAAATAAACTGTCACTAGCTGCAAAGAAAATAAGCTCTTCTGTAAGCAGAGCAGACCCCTAGTCTACCAATTCACAAATATAAAAATAAACGCTTTAAGAAGTAAAAATGCCATGAAGAGCAATTGGATTATCCTATCGCTGAGGAAAGAAAAATCCTTATGTAGCAGACACAGGTTGAAGACTGCTGACAGACCAGCAGCACCATTCACACAAGGTCCGTTCTGATTTCTTTCTAAAGTTTCAAGGTTTCAGAAGCAAACGCCTGATCGGTACACAGATGTACGTGGTGTATGGGACACTGGCAACTGCAGGCAATCGCACGTTGCCTACAGCTATCAGAAGTGAACACTCAGCTCCGTGCTTTGTGCTTGGCGTGGTATACGCTGCTGGACGGAGAAGTAGTTGATCTTAGCAATTATGTCAGAAAGCACACATGCTAATTAAATACAGACTTAATGGGTGTAGTTAATAAGACACTGAACAATGTCTGACAATTTGCACAGATAACAACAAGTCCAGGCTGAGTAAGCAGTTAAACTACTGCTTCTAATGTGATAGTATATAAAGGGTCCAAGCAGGGATTAAATCCTCCTTCAGCTAGGTACTCTACAAACAAACAAACAGAAAGAGAATCCCTCTCCTGAGTTCACCACCTTGAGCAGTGCATTGCCAATAACACTATCATTTACAGCTGAGACTTAGCCATCTCTTCTAGGTTAATAAGCAGGGAAGCAGTATTTGGTACTAGCTGAATTTTGCGAGAAATCTGGAAGCTGGCACTTAAGAGAAAAGTACTGGCAAGCAAAATGTAAAGGAGCAGTTTATAATTTAGAATCCAGCCATCACTTAAAAAGGACCAAAAATCGTATCAGGTTATGGTATGACCGACCAATAGTCCAGGGAGAACAGGTACTGCAAGAAAGAGCATTGAGTGGCACGCAGCATGGCATTTAAGTAATTCAAAAAAAGATTGGAGGCAGGGGGTTTATTTCAGAACAAAGATAGTACAATTAATTTTTTCCTCTGTTAAACTCTTAGATACTATTGCAGAAAGGTGTGACAAGAGAAGGAAAAATCCCAAAGTATTTTTCAGGAGACCCCTGCCTGTGCAGCGTGTGAAGAAGGAAGAAGCCCAGGAGCACCCAGCCCTGAGAGCATGGTGGGGGAGCTTGCTTCTTGCTCACTCCCTGCTCGCTCCTTGCTCAGCCCCAGCTCACTCCTCACCCCGCTGACTCCCCAGGCACTGCGGGACTGCCCTTTCTCCTCAGGTCATGTCCATATGCTGGCACATCCCTCTGCCTGAACTAAAGCTGCTTGGGGCATCTCCTAGAGAAAAGTCACTGCAGGTATGGCCAGTACAACTCCACCGGTCTTGTAAGTGATGTCACGTCTTGAGAAAAAAGCCTCAGTGGTGCAATAAAACTAGAGAATGAAAGTTCAAGTAAATGGCAATACATTTGTTTCATTTTCCTATCAGCCTGCTACTTCTGTCCAGATCTTGTGCTACATCTACTTTTCTCTTTCTCATTTTAAAGAGGCAACTGGACAGATCCCAAGGTCAATACTGCTGACCCCCAAATTAGCTTTTCCTTTGGACCCATGCAACTTAAGTTGCTTGGATCTCCAGTGCTCTCGCCACAGAGTGCTAGGACCATTCTAGCCTTTGAACACCCAGCTCTATGCTCCATTTCTGGTACGGTATTCAGTGCCAGATGGAGACAGAGATAGTTTGTCTTAGCATTACTGCAACCAAGCCATAAAGCAGATTCCAGTATAGGAGAGCTGGTGTACTGGCATTTAAATTCAATCAGAAGAAGGACATGAGGGATCTCTCTTAATCCTGGTAAAAGATATACTCAATGCCCCATGAAATCAAGGCATTTGAGGTGCATCTTTATCATAAACAGTAGCTTTGCTCATTCCTTTAGTCCTACATCAAATTCAGTGTTCCAGCTGTCACCATTTAATATTTTTAGAAAATATTTTATGGAATACAAGCACACAAATACGGTCAGACAGAGCGTTACCCTCTAGCACCACAAAACCCTTCAGCTGACATAAAGCCACAGAGGTCCATCGAGCAGAGGATCTGCCCTGTAGCTTAGACATCCAGGCTGTGTCTGCAGGGAGATGATGCAGGGATGATTATGTTACAGAAGCACCCTGTGAAAAACATAAAGTGTCACAAGTAGTCTGGAGAGTGATTTTTACATTTATCAGCTTAATGACAAGCAAAGGCCTTTAGATGCACTCTAAAAATTCCTCCCTGCTATTTGCAGGTCCCCGCAGCGTGCCGCAGACACGCGCTGAAGACATGCTGCGTCTTAAAATCCTGCCGTTCTTGGAAGGTGGAATCAATTACCATGTAAGATGTGTACTTAGGGAGAAAAAGCCTTGCTGCGAACACCCGACAAGAGAGGTATCAACTGGGCTGTTTGCTCACATGGAGCCTGTTAGTTACACAAACACAGAGAAAGAAGATAGTATTACAGGTGAAATCCTGCAGTTCTCCTAATGAAAGTGAATTTGTTTCCCTTCCTGTTTTTCCTACTTACCCCTACTATTTGACTGGTGTTAGACTGTGGCATGTACGCTGGTTGAATGCCCGTTTTCTTCCTGCCACTCGGCATTTTCTGTATCTCTCACTGATTTTAACTAAAAGAAATTGCAAAAGAAATAGTTTTACTTTTCTTGGGAGCAACACCCAAGGAAGCTGTCTTTGGTACAGATGAGGGCTGTTTCAAGAAACAGCTGGGGAAAAGAAACCCTGAGAAATTAGATAAAAAAATGACAATTTGGGAAGGAAAAGCATGCTTTTTCAGTTTGCATTTTCCAATGATCTTTGACCTTCCCATTTATATTTACCTTCTTGTGTTTAAGTAGGAAGCAGTGTTACCAATACTGAAAAAGTAAAGCCCTGAGAATATTAACCTCTGGGGAGGGAAGGCTTGCTTTCCTCAGGAATAGCATAGCCTATACAGTGAATATTCATGCAAAGCCAAGGAATGAAATTCTCTTCTCTACCAGAGGATCTTGTGATGAACAAATATTAATTCCCACTGTCTGATTTGGTGACACCCCTAAGCTCTACTCAATCCGTGTGAGTAATGACACATGATGTCAGTATTAAATTCCTTTTCTTATTCGGAAGGATGGATCCCACGGGCAAGAAAATATAATCTTGGCCTTAATGGGGAACAGCGGTTTTCCACTTCTTCAGACTGCTGTCTTACTTCCTAAAACTCAGGAGCTGACAGTCAATATAGCGGGCACAGTCTCTGCCCTGGCTTCCTGCTGTCAAGTGACACAGGTGCTGAGTGGAGGTGGTGTATGGCAAGAGCTGAAGCAGAGGTAGTTCAGAGAGGAAAGACTCTTCTGAGATGTTGGCAATAAATCCTAGATCAAATTTTCAGATCATGGCTACTTTTCAAAAGATTTAGAATTTGAAAAAAATCTGCCGATTTTTTTCAGGAACAATACATATCTTAAATTTAATTCTTTAAAGTTAGGAGTGATAGTTTTTCAAACAAATCCCACCATTTTAAGATTGGAAAGCAGAATATTCTTATTTCTTAGCCTTGAAAACAACTAAACCGTTTCTAGCCACGCCATTTTTTTAGAAGTACCCTGAAGCGGACAACCAGCACGAGCAGTATCAATTCAAGGGGCTGACATCTGCAACAAGAAATAGCAAGTAACTTAATAATAGCTGGTAGTACCAAGCAAATAAAACTGCATTGCTCTAACTTGTAAAAGTCTGGGAGCAAGTATGGCAGGGAATCCTGAAATGCTTCTCTCACTGCAGAAATACAAAGACTAGTAGTTTGCTTGCATTTTTTTCTGTAAAGCTAAACAGAGCCTGCCATAATTTGAAAACTCCACAGGATTTTTTTCTCTGAGTTATCAGCATAAGTGACATTGATCTTAATATCACTGCATTTAAGCTTCAATCTTTCAGGCAGCAAGGGGGGAGAACAGAGTCTCTTGAACAGAAACCAAGAATTGAAAATTTCATTGCAAAAGATTAATATATTGAAGAATACATTAAACGGAATTTATAACACAAGCTCTTTTTATCCCTTCAGCTCTGTAGCACACAGATATGCTGAGACTTGGGTGAAATCAAACTGAAGATGGGGGCATAAGAACCACTCTCCTTTATGCAGGGTAAATGCACAAAATATTTAGGCTCTTAAAGGAACAGGATGGGTTAAAAGTAGAAACCATCTCTTAAAATATCAGTTACCTGCAAGGACTGGGATTGAGCTGCATGCTTACAGGGTCTGACTGAGAGATGAAAATGGAGCAGGAAAATGCTGAATTTTTTTTGTTCTGTTTTGTTTTGTTTGGGGCAGTGGGGATGGGCTTCTCATGGCTAAATGGGTGTCTAAAAAAAGCGATAGAAAGGAGAGAATGACAAAAACCACCACAACACAGACCAACAGGTTGGGTCAGAAGAAGTATTGCTAATTGTACATATTATTTTTCCCTGAAATGAGGAACATCCTCTGCCAACAGGAAAACTCTTGTTGCTCCACAGGGTACAGACTCCAAAGAAGGAATTACCTGCAACTAACTGAAGTGCAAGTCTCTGCAGTAAATAAAACTTCAACTAATTATGCTGCTATAAACATATTTGCTTTTACTGACTGATCATTGGTTTTGAAAAGTTTGGAAGAAAGACTTCCCCTTCCTCCCAGACCTTTGAAGCTGTATTGTCCACTTGATGAAAATATGAGCCGTGTTCTTCATATGACAATGCAGGAGGAAAAAAAAGGGAAACAAAAAAAATAATATCAACTCAGCACCATCATTTCAGAACATTTTGGCATATTTTATTATTTCCTCTTAACTGCCCCCTCCTTCTTATCTCATGTACGGGCCCATCTACAGTAATGTTTTAAATGAAAAGCTTTTTAGTGAGCCAACTGCACCTTTCTCTAGGGAGTTCCCACTGAAATTCCTGATAACACCAAACAATGGAACTTTTTTCAAAGAATTACAAAGCGTAATGAAAATGACATAAATTATCATTTAGAAATTTCATCCCTTTGAATACATTTTTCCTTCATTATTCATAGCAATTTTTCTAGAAAAACAAGCCACTATAGATGTTTCCACAGAGTAACCTAATTAAGCCAAAACATTAGCAGTAGAAGTGGGCTCCCTCAATTACTACTATTCTGTATTTCTATTTTAAATTGCTTTTTATGGAACAAGCAGTTAGGGACCTGAATGACTCAGGAGCCAAAGCTTTCCAAGTCTTTACAGCAACCAATTAAAACTGTGGCAGAAAGGACACAGATTAAGTTGGTGCAGGCTTGACTCAGGTATCCATAAATCGCATTTAGTACCTCTGGAGATGCCCTGGGGTATGCCACTAGTCTCCTCCAGGAAGGGCTGAGTCTTTTGAAGACCATCTGTCATAGCTGCCCACCCATGGGAATGCCCTGGGTACCCCAGGGCATTTCAAATGGCACCTTATACCTGAGCATAGGAAACTCAGTCAAGCCCTTAGTGTTCACTTTAAGAGCATTATATTATGCAGACAAAGCCATAGAGAAGGAATATGTTTTAATCTGGAGCCTAATTTTCAAGACCCGAAAAATGTTAAGACTTTATCGCTACAAATACAGAAGATTAAACTGATGTGGAAACTGGTGCCAAAGTACAATGGTAATATTCATCCTGTATGTAAGCGTGGATTGATGGATACTTGGAAATGTATGTCAATAACAAATTGACTTCAAAAATATAATCCCGAGCCCCATCCATGCAGGTAAATTGATGTGTGGAACAAACTTGTGCTAACTTTCTTCATTTAGGTAGATAGGAGATGGAGCGGTGTAGTTGCTCTAACCCATTCCTATGCCGTGTGTCAGACAAAGGGGAGACGTACCGAGGTCAACGTGCTACACTCTGTGTGGCACATCTTCACCTGGTGGAAAAGATGGAGTCATTGCCATGTTTTAGCTTATTCATTGCCTGATTTAGGTGCCTAACTTACCTACATCAAGTAAAATCAAGTCCCCCAAATGTGGGTAGTTACTTCACTTAAATTGGATGTATGAAGGAGGGGGTGACTTAGTCCTCTGAAAGTAAGCTCTTAAATTTGCTATGAAGGCCATGGCAGGACGAAGGTGTCTCTGACAACCCCCGGAAGCAGATCCCGTCCAGAGAACCGGACCTCTCACCTGTATGGGGAGAGCATGCCTGCCCAAAGGGCGATCTGCTCAGGCCAGGTTGGGTGTCCATCCCTCTGCCGGGGTGCCTCCGAGAGGGGAAGCACGAGCTGGGGGATCCCCCTGCCCGGAGGAGGAGGACCTGGCCTTGAAGGGCTGCCGCAGGCTGTGCTCATCCCGGCGGCTCAGCAGGTGGATGGATGGCTGCACGTCCTGGTCGGATGCGGGCAGAGGGGCTCCTTCAGACTGGGGCAGACATGGACCCCATTTTTGGGGGGTTCTCTAGCAATTTGATTACTGCAGAAAGGGAGACAGGCCTAAAAGTGCGGGTGTGGGTTGCTAACACTTTGCTTATGATTTCTGGCTTCAGTAGAGAGATTAGCCAGTCCGAGAAAGTAGGATCAGTGTGGGATTTAGACAGACCAAATCCTATCCCAGGTTTTATGTTATTTTGATTTCTTTAGTCTCCTGCCAGGCCAATACACAGATCTGCAGGAATCCCTCTTCTTCCAGCTTCACAAATGCCAAAATTAACAAATCAAGATTGCATTTAATTCCAGATGAGCACATCTGAATTGCTCCATCTTATGATAATATTTTGCATTTTATTCAGAAGAAATGCTTGCATACTTAAAAAACTAAGCAAAACATTTCAAAATCAATTTCTAGCTCACATCTCTGTTCCTGAATCCAAGACTATGCGTGAGTCCTCCCCCTCTCTCCCGTCAGTGCCACCTGGTGCGAGGGGGAATTAAGGAATCGGGCTCCAACAGTGTCAGGTAATGGAAGAAAGCAACCGCAGGTCACCTGTGGGTGAGATGTGGGCATCACGGCGCTGCCAGGACTGGGACCCTTCCAAGCCACTTCCAGCCGTGGCCACCAGTGGAAGTGCGGTGGTGAAAGCTGGGGTGCCGGGAGGGGCTGAGGACCGCACTCCTGGGCACTGGGGCTGGTGATCCCATTAAGTCATAGGGCTCCCCATCATTTACGGACTGCAGTCCTGGGGGCTCGGCCGCAGCTGCACAGGAAGACTGCAGCACAGAAGGTTATTGCACACGCAGAGCCTGTGCTCAAGGATAATTTCCTAACCATTGCACCCTCCTTTATTGTTTTTAGTGCTTCTTCACCATGCCGATCTTCTATTTTTCAAAGGCAGGTGCAGTATGGTGGGGTCTCCCTAGGGGTAACACAGGACGGCTCTTGCCGAAGCTCAGACCTGACCCGCACCGGCTCTAAGTCATTTCAGATGGATCTGAGAGGAAGACTTGGCAGTAATTCAAGAGGTTTGAGTTCCCGGTTGTGGAGTCCACTGAGTCTCTAAACCCCCCCTTGAACATTTTTTTTAACACACACACACACACCCCTGGCCCCAGCATTCCCTCTCTAACCATTGTGAAGGGATAGCAAAGCTGAAACTGCAGAATTTCTTAAAAATAGTTCTCTTGTTTAGGGGACTATGAGAAATACTAGGCAAATCACCAAGTGATGAAGACCTAAATCCGTAAGAGCTTATACATATGCATTAAAAAGAGCGGTTTGAATGTCAAAATAAATAAATATAAAGCTGATTTTACACTACAGGATTATGCTTGGGAGGGAAGGTTTTCCTCCTGTCTTACACAACCAAACTTCAAAAGAAAACTCCCTGTGAAACGCTACTGGGTTTCTGCAGTCATGCGGACGACTCGGTTGGGCAGGACAAAGCTTTTTTCTGTTTGAGGGAAAAGCTCCATTTGGAAGGTTTGGAAGCAATTTCTGCTCTCAGTTTGCAAAGTGCAAATCAGGACAGTTTGTAACAACACAGAGCTATTGAGATGCAGGGAACTATTTACATAAGTAAGGTAAGCAGGATTTGACCCAGGCCCGTGAGCCCTGCAGATAGCATTGTCCTGTCAATTTTCACTCCCTACAGCAATGAAGCCAGATAAATGGCTTCCTGCCATATGGCATCACCTTTTTACAAGAGATCATGTGGACATTGCCACTGGCCTCTAGATACTTTGGAGGGAAGATCCCACTTTGCTTCACAATGTAAATTCCAAAATGTTTTCCAAACCTGCCATGTACTTCTCTGCTGAAATATATAAAGACCTCCTAGGTAAGGGTATGAGGAAAGAGAAGACTCGTGTGTGCTAGCTGTGAGGTTCAGTATCGTCAGCCCTCACCACTTGGCAGGACGGAGCTTTGCATGTGATCTGTGTGATCGTGTGGGGTCATTATTGCCTCTTTTCGCTGGGCAAGGTTCTGTACATAGTATTTTGAGCCATCTGTGACGACTTCAGTGAGAGCAGATACCAGCCCGAGTTTTGAATAGCACCTTTCATCGTAGGGCTTAGATCATCAAATGAACAAAGTTTAATAGCAGAGTTTAGCCTGTTAGTCAGAGAAGTTCTTCCTCAGCATTTCCCAGGCTGTGCTTTATCCATAGGTGCTTCCTCTCATCCTCTACTGTCCCTCAACTATAGACTAGCTAGCTGTGATCTGTTTCATGATCATGTTACAGCAAAGAAGGTCAGAGAAAACAAACGGTATTATTCAAACTTGACTCAAGAAAAGAGCAAATCTCTAAGGAAAGCACTCCTCCCCTTTTATTTATGAAATAAAACTCTAGAGTCTCACCCCTCAGGGAGGGATCGCTTAAAATTCTCACTGTATGTAAAATTTACCCTGCCAAGAAGCAGCTGATAAACTCAAATCTCTCCTCACAGTGTGAGCTTCTTAATGCCTCTGCCTCATTTGTTCATCAGCACTTTATGAGAAAATAAACAAAAACACTGTCTGTTTGCCCATTGTCATCAAGGGCATCGGAGCACTTCCTGCCGGGAGAGGTGGTTGTACCACCCTCGGAGCAGAGGCGATCGCATCTTTCTTCTGCCTCTGCATTTACAATGGCCAATCTACAAAGCCGGAATCCCAGGGAGCTTAATCAAAAGCCAGAAGACACCCCAGGGTATGTGTTATTGTCTAATAAGAGTAAGCAGTGCACACTGTTAGCACCAGCATCAGGCTAGCGTCAGCGTTTCTGCATTCTTGGGCATCCCTTAGAGGAATCCTGCTGCTCTTAGAGGGCAGGAATTGTTACAGATGTAAAAGCAGGCTATCACTATCATACAATAATTTTTAACAAGGTAAAAATTAAAAATAGATCCTCAGTGTTCCCCTCCCGTAATAGTTTTCTCTCTCACATCAATTTGGAAAGAACATTTATGCTTTTTTCAGTTCAGCCTATCAGCTGCTATAGCAAACCAGTGCAACACTGCCCCAGAATATCCCCGTCATGGAAGAGAAGGAGGATCACGGGGATTTTTAGGTTAAAACCCATAGGTTTCATTGCAAGTGCACTAGCCAACATTTTACTGTATTTTTAAAGCACAGTTCTGCAAGAAGCTCAATGCAGCTCCTACCATCCACCCCTCAAACTAGGGAGCAGTGTATATGCAATTTCTATATGATTAGTGCAGCGGACTTTTCTCCACGTGCCGCCTTTTCTTCTTTCCTGCCTTTTTGCAGTCTCTGGCATTTTTTTTGCCATCGTTCCCCCTCAAATCCATATTTTTTTCCTACACAGTTAGTCCTTTCTAACAGTATTTTTCTTCCTTGTTTTTAGCTTCTTAACTGGGTAGACGTGGATTATTTGACCCCACTTCTGAGCCCACATGTACACATGTCTGAGAAGCGAGGGTCAGCAGACGTGCAGCTGGGAGGCATGTTGTTCATGCGTGCTTTGCTCATCTGGCTTCTCTCAGAAGAATGGAGGGAACTGGTTTGAATGAAAGATGGCAAGTAGCACTCATCTGTCTCCATCCTTCATTTAAGGGGCAGCACGGAAAAGGTGCTGGGAAGGGGATTCAGAGTCCACAGGGGTGCTCCTGTGCCCAGAAACAGAGGTGAAACAAGGACCTGCTTCCACCCCAGATCACTGTACCCTAAAAGTGAGAGGGAGAATGTACACGTGTGACTGTAAGTGCTATAATCAGTGGAAGTACTCTCCCAAGTCCTATTTACACCATTCTTAGGCAAAGGCAGACCTAAAAATCTCTGCGTCTTCCCTTTGCATCAATTAACTGGTTAATGAGGGGAAGAGGGGATGAAGCAGAAGTGTCCTGGGCAGACCTATAGCAATGTCGTCACGCACAACAGCTGAGTGCCGAGATGCGCGTTCAGTAAATGTGTTGTCCCATCACGCTGACACCGCGGTGCTCCTTCGCCTCCATAGCCACACCGTGGGAAGCCGTACCTTCAACCCATGCATTGGCCTACACCGTCATACCTATATACTGCATATACATGCAGCTAGCAGACTAAGGTGTTACAGCCTCTCAGAACTGGTGGGATATCTGATGCGGAGAGCACTCTTCCCAGCAGAAGTACCTCCTGTAGAGAAGGTCTTTTTATTTTAAGTCAATTCTAAAATGCTTTTTTTAAAGGATTTTGCAGATTGCTTCAGTGGGGAACTGAGACTCCTAGGCAGGTTTCAAATCTCCCTCTTTTAAAGTGTTGATAGTCTGGTACCAAGTCTTTTTCACATGAGATTTTTGCATTTTAACATTACAAAAAAACCCTTGAAATTTAAAATTCCTCCTGCTATCACCTACTAGCAGCTGAATTTGCATAAATATATCCAGAGACGCACATACACACAAAGATACAGTTATGAAAAAAAATAATAGAGCACTAAGAAAACTAACAAAAGCCAGGCACAGCTCAGCAATTCTCGCTGACTTGGTTTCTTGTACTGCCAGAGACCATTTTAAAAGGCAAATTCTCATCAGATATTGAGGAGGGAGGGAAGGGAAGGAAATTCATGACAGATTGTGCTGTGAATTCCTAAGCCTGGAGTTTTGTTTGTGATTTATCATTGCTAAGCCTTATCAACCACTGATTGAGTCTTTCCTCTCTCAGCCCTCAAGGGTGGCAGTCTCTGGTCTCCTGCGGTTCCCTCCCGGACAACCAGCTTCTCTAAATGCTAATCAGATGATACGGACCCTTCTGTGATCTTGTGAAGGGCTCTATCAGCAGTTTGGTAGAAACACCGTCATGTAAAAATGATACTCCCTTGTCATCTTCGAGAGGTGTCTGCCAGGAAGCAGGGTAGAAACACAACATCAAATGGCTTGTATATTGTCAGCTCCTACAGTTCTCCCTGTGATGTGTCGAAGTGTGGACAAATACTTACCTGACATGGCTTCTTACAGAACTGAGGCTTTTGCAAAGAAAAGAGATGTTTTATAACTCAGGAATTTTGTTTCTTTGTTTGCTAAACTGAATTAAATTCAGCCAAAACCTGTGCCGTTTCCAGATAGGATAAACTTGGGGCCAAGGTCCTAGCAACTTTAGTTTTCTCCTGGAAGATAACGTGAGGATCCACAGGCAACAGGGCCAGCAATTTCCCAATACATTAGCAAGCAAGGAAGCAGTGCTCCTACCAATACAGCTACGCAGCCAGACAGCTATTCCTCAGTGCAAACTGTCAAGCTAACCACAGAGGAGGAATTTTGCTTCTCCTCTTGAGGGGCAAAGCTCCCTGTGATGGGGATCTGGCTGGTACAAGAGGTATAAACATGATCCTTCCATCACCAGCTGCTGTCCAAGCGGTCCTTGGAACAGAGGGTGACCAAAGGCTGCCTTGGGAGCTCTGTGTCTGCCCAGCACCTCCACTGTGTCGCATCCACCAAGGGCTGCCTCTGTGGTGTGTTACGGATAGACTTGTCCAGGCATCACCTGGCATGCAGGCTCTCCAAGGACTTCTTGCACAGAGCTTGTGGGGCACTTCTCAGGTGCTCCCTCAAGCTCAGAGGGTTGCAGCTCCCAGTCGTGAGCAAGTGCTCTGATCATATCAACGTAACGCCCATTGAACCAATATCCAAAATATAATAATATATAACATAATATAATACATAAGATTATCCAAATGCTGGGCACTACCTGCCCTTCACTTTCAGATGCCTTTCCCTGCTCCGTAGCATGCCCAGCCTCAGCAGAGGAGTGGGTGACCTGCTCCTCTCCAGCCTCGGGGGAGGGTCTGGATTGCCCTCTGTGGACAACTGGGTTCCTGGGATAGTCCAGGGAGAGAGAAAGGCACCTTTTCAGGACTGTATCTCCCTCCAGAAACCTGCAGAGGCACCCACATACAATTCACCCAAGGGGCTACAAGGGAAATGCCTCTCCAGATGTACAACGCTATTCTACTGTCCAAATACAAAAATTATGCAAAATGTAATTAATTCCTTTTTGCTATTAACATTCAGGTTAAAGCTAACTTGGCTTGTTTCGTGGCATATGCCAAAAAGTTTCAACCTGGCATCAGCTGAAAATCATTTAATAATTTCAGTTTGTTTGGTTAGCAAACAAAAACTATCCCACCCTACACCCAAAAGCACCGTGACAGCCTTTGAGGAAAAAGCCAACCACCTGTGTGACAATATGCCAGAAATACCCACCAACCAAGTCTGCTGAATTTAAGCTATCCAAAGAGAGACTGTCTTCTAAAATGGCTAATAAAATGTGTCTTAGGAACACAGAGGCAGCCTCTAACCCCGGGCCACAAGGAACGCATTCCCCAGCCCAGGTATAGCTCATGTAACACTTTTGGGAGCAGGTCTGCTGCCTGGCTCTCACCACGCACCGTCCACCCACCGACCATGCAGATCCACAGTTCACTTCTCCCCTTTCAGCTGTGTGCCCCTGAAGCATCTCACCAGCAGATTGACTATAGCTATAGTCTCCAGGTGAGAAAAACCACTGGGGGCTTCAGGGGCAGTGCAGTGGCACCAAGCTACCCGTGGCCACCACACGTTATTGGAGTGGGGTGGTTTTAAACTCACTGCAGGGCTGCTTTGATTCATTAGTGGCAATGCAGTTTCAGATATTAATTACCGCTGGCACTGCAGGGCCAAGTTCAGTTCCCCAAGCTTTATCCAGAAGTGTAGGAGACTATGGAGATACAACCTGATATGTTTATCTTTGCGAAGCACGCTCTCTGCCTCAGTCGTGTGCCAGATGTAGCCACAGCTGCAGGAAGTTGTTTATCTGCCCTCGTGACCTTGCAGAAGTGTCAGGCGATGGTAAAATCATGTTTTTATTAAGCACCTCTTCTCTTCAACTGGAAATTCTTCCCCATCAGTTAAAATGTATTTTAAATTCTGTAAGGAAGCCAAGCACTGATACTGCAGAGCTCTGTAATCCAATTATATCCTTTACTGTCTGCTCACTCTAAGAATTTATTTTGGGGAGCTAGCTTGGAAATGTTCACCTCAGTGAAAATAATTAAGTTTGAACACCTGTGGTAGTCACTGTTACTGGTGCTGCTTCTAAATCTCATAGGTCTGTATACTTATTGCTCTTTACATCTCCACATTTTATAGAAGCTTATTCTATCATGTCAGATGTACTATGACATTATTCTGGAGCATAAGCAAGATTCCAGTCAGTCTTTGACTGGGTTTTTCAGGACTCCTGGGGCACACAGGCACTTGATGCCCCTGGGATTTCACTAAGAGGTGAATTCACCAAATTCTAGGACCCTCTGAAAATTTTAGTCTTTACAGTTCTCCAAAGAAAAAAACAGATACTGTGTGTCAGATAATTCTGTCGAAATAAATTTACAGCTGCAAGCGACGGAGCAAGAGCATTTGTCAGTAGAGCTAGATACTAATATACATTGATTCATCAACACTATGGTGTAAGTGATAGTCCTGAGCATGGGAGAAAAAGGATTAAGCAAAATACAAGTGGTATGTATCCATCAACCTTATCACTCAGGAGAAAAAATAACAGTGTCATTAGCTAAGTTTCCAAAATAGCCCAGTTTCCTGCTTGAAAGTCAATCCTTCAGAAACAGGTTAAGCCTTCATTTTGTTATGACATGCTGGTAAAGTCACAAGGGTGCCTTTGGTCTTTTTCTGTCAACATTAACGTGCTAAGTGAAAATCATTGTTCAAATGGAAAATACTTGGTTGGCTTATAATACATTATAATTATCGATGTTTCTTTTTAGTTGAACAGTGGTTGTATCACAGAAAGATCTTGTTTACCCCAAAAAAGTGAGTAAAAGAATTTGGTAATGCTTTGTTTTCATTTTTTCCTTCTACTTTTAATCACTTTAAGCCAAATTAATGTATAAATTTTAGTAATTACTTATCTTTTGCATTTTTAGAATAAGCAATGCAATTAATAGTAATCTAGTCACTTGAATATTATGTCTTCCATGTAACATTAAAATCAACGCACATTTATTGTGCCTGCTGATGCTATATTCAGTTAGCTGCTTCTGTCTTAGCTGGTAACTTCCAGACATTTACAGTAGCTATGTTTAGACACATTTACTATGTGCTCATGACAAAACCACAGAGCCATAGATGCTTTGAAGCTTGGAGTAGATCCCCATAAAGATGAGGCTGCTCTTGAAAGTTTGCACTGACTAGAGGTCAAATTTGAGAATTACATAATTCTTCATAGCAATCTCGTTTGTTAGGGCCCAGAGATAATCTGTTTACATTTGGATTCAGACCTGATTTTCTTTTAAGTTAATGTGGTGTTCTTGAAAGAGTCAGGACCAAATCTCTTATTTAGCCACAGGGAAATGACAGCTCAGGTAGGAGCAGCATAAATTCCTCACCTGTTCCTATTTAGGTGCCTCATTTCCTTTTCTGAGAGGCATTCTGATGGGGCTGAATGGGTAGGTCTGTCTCCATAGTCATTTTGGCCTTGGAACATCTACCTAGCCTTTGGGAAATGTGCCTGCTAAGAACAGCCATGGCAGCAGTACCATGGTGTGGCTACCTGTCGTTATAAGACTCAAGAATTCCCTTTGTTACAGGGGACACCAAGTAACCACTAAAGGTCAATAATTCTCATTTTCCAGTGATATGGGGATGGATTAAACCTACAATTAAGTTCCTCATCCAAGATCTTCTAGTTTCCCAGTGAAACGTAAATCCTTATTTATTTATCTGGGCAATTAGATGACTGAATTGCATAGACTTAGAGCACACATTTTTTTCAGAAAATGTTAGCTTGAGTCTATGCTTTATATGAATCTTTACTTCCTAAAATCCCCTTTTCCAAAGGCAAAAGAGCTCCACTCTAGGCAAAGACACCCTCAATAAAAACCTATAAGGGGACCTAGGACATAATCCAGTTATTTGTGAACACAGTAGAAGCCCCCTGACTTCACAAAATTATCCTCATAGATTCTTAGTGACATATGATGTTGACGTGCAAAATTTTTGAGGTTTCAATTCAACTATCAGACAATTAGGTAGACCAAATGAACACACTGTCTTATTCAAACTAAACTGTATTCAGGTATTGATGGGGTACTGGTTGATAATCATTTAAACATGAACTCCTATTGCGATAGGATGGCTTGTGCAATTCTTGGTCATGCAATATAAACTGAGTAGGAAGATTAGATTTCTTCTTTATTGGGCATGGATGAAATTGCTGCCAGAACAGTGGGATTCATTCTGGTGCTTGCAGTCAACGAGCAACTCTGCTCAACTGAAAGAGATTCAAAGAACAGCCATAAAGGAAGTATGTCTTTCATGGACAGACACAGGTAGTGGTTCTCATCTAAATTAACAAATAAGAACAGGAATTATTTGATTTGATCATAGGTGCATGCACTTGTGTTGAGTCTACAAGCTGGATTTTTAAATCTATAGGAGACCAAGTTATAATAAGCCCATAGAGTGAGAAGCTGAAGCCACACAAATTCAGATTAGAAATAAAGTGCAAGCTCTTTGCCTGTGAGGATAATGAATCACTGGAACAACTTACCAAAGGCTGTGGGAATTTTCCACCACTGAAAATTTGCCAGTCAAGAGTAAATGTCCTTTTTTTTTTTTTTTTTCATAAAAGATGTTCCAGGTCAAAGTTTCAGGGAAGTCCCACATCTTTGCTGGGGAGGAAGGGGGTCTGTATGCTCACAGTGGCTTCAGAGTCTATGGCACTGTCAAAACTGAAGTTACAAGGACTCATTTTAATTAGAATTATTTAAAATACTGTATAAGGAAAAAGTAAAAACAGAAACAGAAATTATCTATTTATTCTTTTCTCAATTATATATCATGGAAGTGTACACATTTTCACAAAACATTCCACCTGAAATGAATCCAAAAAAGTGCTCTTAAATGCACCACTGGGAAATTT
The DNA here is from genome assembly GCF_000737465.1 of Haliaeetus leucocephalus. Classification (NCBI taxonomy): domain Eukaryota; kingdom Metazoa; phylum Chordata; class Aves; order Accipitriformes; family Accipitridae; genus Haliaeetus; species Haliaeetus leucocephalus. The sequence goes on from NW_010972875.1 coordinate 8,133,026, forward strand.
TGGGCAGCTCTAGTTTCAAAATATAGCTTGAGCGCCCTGTGCTTGCTGTTCCTTTTTCTGTACAAACCTCCAGTTGAGAGCAGTGCAAATTGTGATGCTACAAGAAACTCAGGACTGGACTCTATAGGCAATTTCAACTCAGGCATAAAACAATAGAGGCGATATTTTATATGTGGCATCACTAATGTTCAATAGTTTCTTTAAACACAAACATTTTAAAAAATGAGTGTTCTGATCTTTTTTGTTATTTTGTTTCATTAAGAAACAGTTTAAAAGTTGAACACCCTTTTATGTCTTCTCCTGAGATTTATCTTTTCATGTCTCTATGGTCTATGTTTCTTTTGTTCACACCATAAATCTAGGTTCTAAGCCAGATATTTGTAATAAGTCTATAAAGAAAACAGAAAGAGGTGTGGTAAGTTTATCAGCTTGAACCACACATTTAAGTTTCTGGTGTACATAAAAATTCCAGACTTAAGTCTCTTGACTCTCCCTTCCAAAACATTTCCTGCACGGTTTAAAAAAAAAAAAGAGACAGAGAGAGAAAGAGAGAGAGAGATTTTTGCACAGGAAAGACACAAAATACAGTTCAATGTTGTTAAAAAGCTCTAATAGCTGAACTTCTTGGCTCCTCAGCAGTGGCATGTTCAGACTAGCCCCACTGTCAGGACCCACCAACTACATTTTATTTCCAAAGCAGAAAGAATGGAGGTAAGTAAGAAGAAGTGGTATTTCTTACTGAGATTTATGCGTGTTCTTCATCTCCAACAAGAAATTAAGAAATAATCCCCTTCTGTTTCTCTGGGAGCATACAGGGGTTTCAGTACAGACCAGACTGGAGCTCCTGCAAGGTGAGGTGTGAGGAGCCAGCCCCATCCGTGCAAGGGCTGCTGGGCAGCAGTGGGATAGCACCATGTCAGTCCCGCAAACAGGAATCCGAAACCCCAGGGTGGAAAACTTAGTGCTACACAGAAACCCCATTGTTTTTCCCTCCCTGGCATCTCAAAAATCCTGTATCATAACAGCTTAGTACTAGTCACAGAAAGACTTGAAGAAGTAACAGAGAGCTGCGTAGAGTTATTTTCATTTCCTCCTAAATAGCCTCTTCTAATTCAGCAGATCACTTTCCAAGTCTCTCTAGAGGTAAGTGGAAACAAATGCTGAACACAGATAAAAAGAAGGAACCGAGCAGAGAAAAACATCCACTGTCTTTGCATTTTTAGTTGGGACGAACACTGAAGCTGCCTCTCCATCAGAGACATCACTCCAGCACAGGTCCCTGGGCATTAGACTATGCTTTTCCTGAAGCCCCCAAACAAGTTGGAAGCTGGTGATTCCATTAGGAGGTGAATTAGGCAGGACAGTGGCCTAAAACTGTCTGGATCAGGATGAAATGAAAAACTAGATGTTAGATGCATGTTTAGATTTCCTCAGCCAGGATGGATTTTCATAGGACCTCACTGAGCAGGTCAGGAGTTGAATTTAACCAAAGGGGTAGCCTCAGTAGGAAACGACAAATCCAAAGGTTTCGACCAGACCCTCTGATCACTGACAACTGGTAGGCAGAGGAGATAGTGTTAAAACAGATTTTTGCAGGAGTGGGGAGGAAGCAAGTGCCGTTGTCCCCTGGACACCAGGTCAGGCAGGGACTGAAGGCAAGCAGAGGGACGCAGCATGAGTGTTGCACAGATGGTCCCATCAAAATGCAGGAGTGACAAGCAGCAGGCTGGCCATTCAGTGGCCATTCACTGTTCTTACATACACTGCTCATGACAGCCAGACCTCTGACTATCATGCTAATAAATATAAGGAAGGTCCTGAGATTAACTCTATCCCTGTTCAGCAAAGCCACTTAAGCTTGGGTTTAATCCTTTGCTGAATAGGGAGAGGGTCCTGAAATAAGACCTACGTAAGTCAGCCACAAGATAACTGAATTGGAAGGATCAGGGAGAGTGACTCCTGCCCAATTAGAGCTGTGACATGCCATGGTCTGTCCTCTTGGCCAGCAACATTCGTGCACCTTGCCAGGTCAGCCCACCAGGCACAGACCCATCGTGCAGGATGCCCAGTGCTTCTGTCCCTACATCCCTGTCAATGAGTGCAGGAGACAGAAGCACTTACACCCTTCCGAAATGGTGTAAATGACTGGCAGTGCAGGAGAGGTCTTTATCACTTATTGCCCTGTGCCCTGTCTACCCTGAGCGCTGGCTCAGACAAGCCAGCCTAGAAGGTTTAGTGATCCTACCCTGGCTGTATTTCTCCTTGCACCTATGGGCTGCATGGTTAGAAAGAAAAACCTAAATTGCTTACACACTGGTCCAAATTGCTGCCATTTTCATCTCCCCTTTTTTCTTCCTTTAACTACTTCAGGACTGAGAGTGATTTCGGTAGGAATAGTACTCTGTATGTAAGGCACAGCAGAGCTACGGGTACAGCAGAGCCAGCGCATTGCTCTATGCTCCCGGCACAAAAGGCAGAGGCATATGCAAGCAGTACATCCTTATTGCTCTGACAGTCATCTTGTTGCTCTCGTTCCAAGGGTTCTGAAGCCTGTCAGGGTAAGATTTCATTAAAACAGCCCAGAAATCAGCAGTCTGGAGAGCGCAGACTGCGTCTCCTCCTAGGTAACAGTGCCAGCCCTGTGTGACCTCAGCTTTGTTTTGAGTCCAGACAATAAGAATATTTATTAACTGCTGTCTCAGTTGCTGAATGGCACACAATGAATCTGGCAAGTAAGTCGTGACGTTAGCCAAAGCTGCTTACAGTATCTGAACACAAGGGCTGAGGTTATTTATCGTCAGAGACCCCACACGCCTCGATCATATCTACCCGCTCATAACCGTTTATTTTTCTAGCCTCTAGTTCAGAGAGAAACAGAGCAGCCTATGTCAGTGCAAATCTGTAGGTAAGGCACTACAAGTAATTAACTCTCCAATGACCTTTTATTTACTTTTACCACTTCCAGAATTTTTTTTTTTAATTATTTACCCAGCCGTGCACACAGATGCGAATGAAGTGGGTACTAGCACACTCACCTAGCTGTATCACAAGAAGCCTTTCTGGCTTCTCACGTGTCTATCAAATCGAGAAGACTATTTCCACTGGGAGAAGATGCAGTGTATTTTTAAAAGTGCTTTAAAACCAGTGTCAGCCCCCAACTCCCCTGGTTTGGCTGCTGCCATTTTAAAAGATTTGTGTCTTAATTCTGTGTCCCCAGCTCAGGAGCTAATCCTGCACCACCATGCATATGACAGATCTTGTAGGTAAGGAAAGCTCAGCTGTCCTACCTAAAAATCACCAGTTATTTATAACTGATTAGCTGCATCCGAGCATGCTTGCAGCATGCAGTGCTCTTCAGGGACTGTTTCTTTCTTGGCCATAGTCAATATTTATCACATTTCTACTGGGGTTTGTAGTGTTAAGCCTCTAATAAATATTTATTGAGAAAATTATTAATATAACACTTTCTTGATAAATATTTACTAGAGATTTTCTGTCAGGAAGCACACCGGGGAAAAAAATTTCCTTTAAAAATCTGTTACTACAAAAAATCAATTAGAAAAGCAAGCCAAGATAAAAAATAATGAAACAGCTGGCAAAAAGAAGTATACAAAATTAAGCGTATGCCAGCAAGGGAAGAAGTACACAGCAAAGTAAGGGTTTGCCAGAATAAAAGAAGATGTGTGAGCTAAAGTGGAGCTGACTGCCTTCCCAGTCACGGTTTCATTCAGAACTAGACTGGGATTTGTAACCAAAAGCTACAGATAAAATTAATTTCCTTTGAATAAAATCACACTTGGAAATACTGCAAAGCCAGCGCTAGTTTGTCTAATTTCCAACATCAGACTGAAAGCTTGAGCTCAGACATCTTTAGGAACAAGTCCTGCTAAGAGAACTTAGCAGTTTGAAGCACAAACCATATCCTATTAGCACAGCCTTACATGCTATCTGTGCTATCACCTTTTTTGCCCTTTATAGCAATGTGTGAATACTTGTATTAATAAGAAAATAAATACGTCAAATTATCTTTCCGATACTGCGCTGAGTTAATCAGGAAGAGTTAATTTGCCAGAATGATATTTATACCATAAGGATAAATGGGAAAAAAAATTGAATATTCATAAATAGCTTTCATTTCCCCTGTGACATGTTTAAGTTTAGCAACACAAATGATTTTCTACAGCTGTTTTTACAGCTGTTAACTGTACTTAGTAGTTGAAAACCTGAATTTCTTTCTAGTCACAGGTCATGGACAATAAGGGTTCATTGAGCTGCTGTATCTTTCCCAAGGCAGGATCACTGGTAAGTATAAGCAGATACATGAATTAAGCCTATGTCTTCATGTTACAGCACAACTCAGCAGAACACTGATAACATATGGAAAAAAATACACATCTGCATTCTGGAACAGGGCAATATCCCAGCATCTTCAAACCTAGCATTTGCCTTGTTGAAGCAGGGAGTATCTCCGGAACACAGGCACTTTCTTTAGCCTCCCATACCAAGGGAGAGGTACCCACTCTGGATGATGCCTAGTTGAGAAGGTGCTTCTGCTACTCAGTAATAGCATTCTCATAGCCCACGATAAATGTGGGCAGTGTTCTTCAAATACGGGATTTCATGTATAGATTGGGTATCTAAAACAAACTCAGTCACATTCACAATTCTCTATGTTCACAACATTGCCGTGCAAAACAGGGAGTCTCTTCTTTCCCAACAGGCCCATATGGATAGCTGAGATGTGACCAGATCCACAGTCACATCTTGAACCTGCCTCTAGGAACACCAAAGCATGAGGACTTTTTTTTCCCTTTTTTCTGCATGGCAGATGAAATCTCAGAGTTAGAACACAAGTTCTACATAATAAAGAGCAAATTCATAGCCAAGATTATTCTATAACACATTTTAGAAAAAAAAATAATGTAGTTTTCAGTCCTTGGTGCTGTGAATGACTCCCTTAGCTAGTGAGCGGTAGAAGAGCAACTGCCCAAACTGTGCCGTCCAAGACCTCTACGGACCATCTGTAGGCTCCTTACAACAGCCACTGTAGAGCTTCTCCAGGCTGTATAAGTCAAATAAGCTGCTGGCTGTGCTCATGCACATTACAGCTCGGCTGCTCTAGAGTTTGGCCACACACAGGCCATGCTTTCAGGCTGGCCCTCTGAATGAAAAGCAACCTCAAAATGGAAAGGAGCCACAGAGTGGTCCACAAGATGTGGTGTAGACAGAGTATTTCTCTTCAGCAAGTTTTGAAGCAACTTTTATCCTCCTGGAACAACTTCTACAGCCCCAGAGAACTGCAGCTATGTCCCAAACTCCCTTCTTTCCCAGCTGATTCTTATGGAACTGGTACCAGCCTTAAAATACTTTCCGTTCACAGTCCCAGAGGGTGTAGGAAAGGGCCACTAATGCCATCCATTTCCATCAAGTGCATAAAGCAGCGTACAAACAGTCTTTGTTTCCTCAAGAAAATTTTGACCCTTCCCAACTGTGAGCTGTGAGTGTTGCTATTACCTTTCTCATTGTCTACCAAGTCTACTTAGAGCTTTCCCTCCTCAGCTGATAGCTCTGTTAAAACTAACTGCCCTCCATGGGTTTTATCAGCATTGGTCTTTCTCCTCTGGCAGGCAGTCGGTGCCCCTAAACTCTCAACCCTTGTATTTGATACTGAAAGTTTCAACAGGAGTCTCAAGGAGAAACCTTTACTTTTGAACCTGTGCCTGAATGCAGTCTGTCTATCTGTCCCAAGAAACCCTTGACCATTTTTGCAAGCAAATATGTTCTGGCAGATTTCTAAAATAACATAAAACAATATACAGAAGACAGAGACAGGTGAGTATGTCCTTTGAGGATTTTGGTACAGTCAGACAATTATTTGCTACTATTAAGGGTCTGAATTCTGCTCCTGCCAAGCCCTGGGGTTGTATCATGGATTGGTGCCCTTTAACAAAGAAAGTATTAATGATTCATCCCTGAGAATTTTAAGTCATCTTCCCTGCTCTCATTTTAATAATAACTTACCTATAATCTTAAGTAAAGGCGTATTTATTTTTCATTAAGCTATTCTGCAAATCAAAATGATTGAAGTGATAATTATGAGCTTTAGGTAGTTTTCTCCCTTATAAAATTCCTTAGATAAAGATAGTTTTTTAAAATCCAAATGCAGGTTCATACAGCAAACAACAACTTGCCCAGACTTAGCCTTCACAGCACATGACCAGCCCATAATCAATACAAGCTGGAATAAAGCTACTTTTATTCCCAGGGTGAAACTCCAAACTGTCTCAGATTCCAAGTCAACCATGTTGGCAAGATACTTGCTAGCTGTGATCAGTGAAAACTCAGCAAATAATATAGCTGAATAATGAATAAATCATGTATCTTAGTACCATAGCTCTAAGAGACGTAGAATTAACACCTTGAAGTCTATGGATTCATGTGTATGAATTATGCATTACGAGCTATGCAAACAACAGCGTTTATCCCAGGAGCATGGCACCAATCCTACACAGGAGCTCTCATCTTATCAGAGTGTAATTCCTGCTTTCCGTCAGCTAGTGGAAACACTCACATTTTCGACTTTGAAAGCCAAGGGCACAGAGTGATCCTTGAATGGTGGGAAGTGCATTTCAGTGCAAGTTTCTCACATCTCTAAGCACTCTTTTTTTGTGCTCTGTGATTTATGTTTTCTTGGCCCCAGTATCTCGGTATTATCTTCCAATGATTAAAACCAGTAGAGCACAGGCGAGCGTTTTAACCTTCAAAATGTAGCAATCTGTTGTCTTTCTTGGTTTATTTTCCCACAAATCACAGAAGTGTGTGACTTTACCCCATTCTGCTAATTAGCCAAATCAAGGAATGTTTTAATAATTAAATTTTCTAGACCTGCTGGTACCAACCGACTTCATTGACATAGATTATCATGTCCCATAACGGAGTATCTAGATTTTAGGGTCTTCACCAATATTGGCTTTAAGCATGTTCATAAAGGTCTGAAGGACCATGGCCTCTATTTGTACTTTCAAGGTTGTCCCTGTGCTAAATTCACATTGAATGTTGTCTCACACATACTACCAAGAAACCCACCTGTAGCCATTTTACTCACAAAGCTTTGGGAACTTCGTTAGGAAATTAAAATCTTTGTTGGAAAACCAAATCTGAACAAAGCAACCAGAAAAAAGTATCTGAGTAACTGAATAATTTCCCTATTCTCCCTTATAAATTAAAAAAATAAACCAAAATCACTACATAAAATCAGTGGGTAAGTCTATTAAATCTGGAGTTGCAGTGAAATCTGCTGTGGGCTGGCCAGTAAATGATGCTGATTTTTGTCCCTCATGCAGACAAATTCCTTTGAATAATATGATGGTCTGAGTTGGAAATCTCTGAAGCAGACCTTTGCTCTCCCACCCCTACAGGCATTTCACAAAGCACCATCAGTCATTATGGTCCACAGCGTCCCACACAAGTTCAGCTTTGTGATACATAAATCTGAGCACTTGTCTGTTCTCTCCAGCATTTTCTATATGGTTCAGCCAAGCCTTGACCTTCCTTCCCACCTTTTGCACAGCATCTTTTTAGGCTCTCTCTCCATTCTCCTTGGTGAACAAGTTTTGTTATAAGTGGTGTTTCACAGCAGCCTATGAACTGTCCAGGCAGGTCTCCTGTAACAGGCAGGAAACATGAAGCAGTTACATTTACAGATAACTCTCTTGCATGGCCCAAGGCTTTGTGAAAATTTGCTTTTTTTCTCTCAGCGAAAGCCTCTCTGCATGACACTCATCGAACAAACTCTAGACTCAGGAGCAAAAATAATTATACCCATTTTTATTCTGGATACTTTAAGATTCTCTTTCCATCAGGAGGATCTTCACCAGGGAGGACAATTCAGCTCAACAGCTGAGACGTGTGTGTTTAGGAAGAAAAAAACTGGCACTCCAGAAGTACCTGTCTTCATCCATTATATTAGGAACCCACTTAACTAGTTTCAGCTAGATATCTAATTTTTAGATGGGGAAAGTTAGGTAAGTTGAACTAGAATAAGCGTCACAGAGCTGAAGTGCAAATGTTTGCCAGGAAGAGCTAACACGCAACCGCAAACGTTTGCAATTGTCAAATTACAAAGCCTAAAAATGCTATGAGTACATCAACTGTTACAAAGAGCTAAGGCCAGGAGGGACTGCGAGGTGAGAGTCCCGCAGCACTGCTGGTGGAAGGATGCCCGAAGGATGCCCGAAGGATGCCCGAAGGATGCCCGAAGGATGCCCGAAGGATCTCCGGGGCCCTCCCGGGCAGCAGGAGCCGGAGCCCGGCGTAGGGCGGGCGGGCTTCGGGTGAACCGAAGAGTGCGGGTGCCACCTAGAGGGACCTATTCGCCTAAAAAGTGGGAAAATCATTACCGCACATGGGTGATAGAATGTGCCACGGATGTACGGCGCTGGGGAAAAAAATTCCTAGAGAGAAGGGCTCTTACTGTTGTGCAAAAATATACACAATTATGAGAAGTAGCAGCATACAACTTACATCTTCTCCTCAATACAACTTGCACATATAAATACAGAAGGTATATTTAAGGTGACCAACTGCTAATTCCTCTCAATTTCCCAGCCTCACAGCTGTATTCCTTCCCTTCTTCCTCCAATTATCTGAACTCTGAGGAAACAGCCGACAAACTGACCACATCTGGAGGTCGGATCCCGCTTCCCTGCGCTGCTGTAGCACCGGCCGTGGCTGGAGCCAGCTGGCAGGGGGTGAGGGGTGCCTTGGGCCTCAAGGAAGCACCGACTGTGCGGCCAAGAAAGCCTCGGGGATGCAATTTCATAGCCCTCTGCTGATCACCAGCTTTTCCGAATGACCCCCCTGAAGTCTAGCATCTGCCCGTGTAACTTAAAACTGTCTGCATTACAGCGGGAAAAGAACCAGCATCCACAAGCAAAGGTAGGATTGGTGCCTAAATACAAGTCATCGTCTTTCTCTCACCATTAAATCTGCCACCTATAACCTATGGTTCACTGTGGTAACTACAGCAGTGATGATAACTTGCAGGGACACTATGAACCTTGGGGGGGTGTTGCTGATGGGTAGACTGCAGCTCTTTCATAGTGGGTTGAAGCAATTTTTGAGCAAGCGTTCACCAAAACATTGCAGACCACAGTGCTTTCCTCACCCTTAAGCTGCTGCACACGGTCGGTCGCTGCCATGGGCTGATCTGCAGGCATGGCATTCGTGCTGTGGCTCCCCACGTAGTAGTAGTGCTGGAACCAAGGAATAAGATATTAAAAGGGACCTGTTCTGTCTGTTACAGCTGCAGTTTTCCTCAGACACTAATTTCTCTCCCTGCCCACCTATATATCTTGGTAGAGTGCAGAGCAAGTCTTGGCTCATGCCTACTAAATCCCTCTTTGCCTGGCTTTGCTGTTAGCAACGTTGCAGTCAATACGTCATGGCTGGTGACACAGGGTGCCATGTAGAATTAGTGCCTCGATCCTACCGTGCACTACAGACCCACACATAGAGGATTCCTGTTCTCTATTCCTTAAATAAAGGTTAATTGATGGAAGAGTATTTGATATTAAACATTTGCTAGTTCACTGACCTCCATGAGAGCTCCAGGTTAGTTAAATTTAGGAGATGACTGAAGTGCCAAAATGTTGGGTACCTGTCACCCTAAAGGGGACCACGGCACGATGCACTGTGTGTCTCTGGGGGCGTGTGACTGTTGTGCTGGAGTTTTGCTGTCGTTCATCAGCTCCATCCCGCAGCAGCACGCCTGTAGGTCCTCTGGCCTCCACTGTCTCATGGGCACCATAACGGCCACATTCCTTATCCTTCCCTTTACAAACACCCCGCAAAGCTCAAACTGCACAGAAAAATATAACTTGGGTGCAGTGGAAGCCAAGGACCTGCTCAGCATGCTGCAGGGCCATGCCATACACCCAGCCAGGAGTCTTCAGACCATGATTTCATGAAAATGGCATCTGCACTGGTCTCATGGTTTAAGCCCAGCCAGCAACAAAGCACCACGCAGCTGCTTGCTCACTCCTCCCCACCCTGGTGGAAGAGAATCAGGAGAAAAAGGTAAAACTTCATGGGTTGAGATAAGGACAGTTTAACAGGAGCAACAACTCAAGGAGAGAAGAAATAATAACAACAATAATACTAAGAATAGATAAAGCGAGTGATGCACAATGCAGTTGCTCACCACCCGGAACCCGATGCTCAGCCCATTCCTGAGCTACAATCCGTCTTCCCCCTGGCCAGCTCCCCAGTTTATATACTGAGCATGATGTGATATGGTATTGAATATCCCCTTGGCTAGTTCAGGTCAGCTATCCTGGCTGTGCCCCCTCCCAGTCTCTTGTGAAAATTAATCCTATCCCAGAACAACTGCCCACCAAAATTGCTGAGCAAAGCTATTTTAAGTTTTAAAAGTTTGCTGTTCAGACAAAGGAAGGACCCTCTTTATGGGCCAGACAGTTGCTCCCCCTTGCCTTATCTATCTTGTGAAAGCCATAGAAGGACACACCTTGCAGAGATAAGGCTGCAGTGCGTCTTCTTCGTGTTTCAGACTGTCTTTTCAGCTCAGGCTGAAAAGAGGTATGTCTGCTGTGCTTCAGAGACATGCTGCAAGAATGGACAACCTCCAGCTGTAGGGAATGTTCAGCACAAGAGGACACGGTGCCTCGAGTCAGGACCTGCAGGAGCGTATCGCTGCCGTGACCCGCAGGCTCTCACAGAGGGTTCCCGTGCCATCGCTGCTTGCAGACCAGACGTGGCTGCTCCCTGCTTACTCACAGCCTGCTCTGCCCAAACCAGTCACCACAGCAGCACTTTCGAAATGTGGCCGCGTGGGATGCAGAAATAAGCACCTGCCTGCGTGCTCCCTGGGACAGAGCGGCTGCTGCCTGAGCTCCCCGGGGCGTGAGGCTGGGGAGCAGCGATGGCAGCATCCCTCCCTCTTCCCCAGCGCTGCCCGGGCATGCTCGCCTTCCCCCTGCCCTCACCAGCTGTGGGATTACCTGCACATCACCTGCTCCTCCCTCCCGCTCCCCAAAATGTCTACCCACCTGCCTGGTATCTTTGTCTCCTGCTGATTACCCAAAACAATTAGCCAGCAAATCCCCGAACCACATTTAGGATTCAGTTATACTGAATTGACAAGAGAATTAGACTGAGCTCTGAACCTTGATATAAATTAGAGTGACTTTTAAAATATCTGTTATAACCCAGATATAATATATATATTGCAGATATAACTGGAGAGCTACCAACACACGTTTTAGCAGAAAATGTGAACTCCAATGATTTTTTTCCCAAAGCAACGTTATTGATGTCATGAGTGCTTCAGCTGAGCATGTGCTGCTCTGCAGGATTCACTGATAGGATGGATTAACACAGTCATACATGTTGAAATAATTTAGGGAGGGTTTATACCTCTGTTTAAGAAAGTACATTGGTAAAATTTAAAAATTTTCTTTCAATCAAGCCTGACCTACACCCATACTATATGGATTTGGTAGCTGGTAGGGATGCATTTAAAGTGCTTATGACATAATTCAATCCCATATGGGAAAAGGTCGTCAATACCTTTAAAGATACCTCGGGAGGCAGCACTATAAAGGCAGCCACACCGGAAGCACATAGGTATCAACAGAATTTCCTCCTGAAGTCAAAAACCTGTGGGTACTTCAGGCCTGAATCTCAGTGAGCTGCAAGGTGGTGGCCATTGCCTTATTCTCTTAATGTGTTGATTTCACGATGGTTTGAAGTAGCACTAAAGACTAACAAAAGTAGGTTGTTCTGTATTTAAAGACTTGGAAATACAGTCCAACTATGTTTTCCTGGGAATCCTGACTTAAAATCTTATTTTAGTCTAGAGCATTAATAAGTACTAGCATAAGTACGCCCACACTAAACATCATTACTTTTCTCATACGTACTATGAAAAGTTTGAAGTATCTTTCGGTATCTCCTTGGAGGCAGTGAGTCAGATAATCGACTCAAGAGATATTTGGTCAGATAAACCAACACCTGAACCCCTGCCAAGAAACACTGCGGTTTCTCTTACGAGGGGAAGGCTCGACCCGCATCCCTGCACGCACGCAGGAGGGATGCAGCAGGACGTTTTTCACCGGGGGTCAGAGGGAACCCTCTGCCTGTGATGCCAAGCCGGTGTGGCTTCTTGATTTCCCAGGGCAGAAGAAAGGCAAAGAAGGCCTCTCCTTTCATGTAATGGCAAACCCGGTATTATTAGGATAAGACTCTGACTACGGGACCCCACGTACAGGGAACACGAAGGAGGTGGCTGTGGCAGGTAAGCATGCCCTCGAGATGAGCCCCGAAAGGGGAACTCGGCGCGACGGCAGGCAGCTGCAGGGAGGCTGTTCCCGCTTCCCGGAGGAGACCACGGCCTAACGAGCGGGTTCGTCGCTCCCCAGCCTCGTTAAACCTGCGGCAGCTTCCCCGCCGCCTCCCAATCCAAACGAAAAGAGATGACGGAGCTCAGAGCAAACGCCCCAGGCGGCACACGGTAAGGTTTTAAATCGAGACTTCCCCCACCCGGCTGTTTCGGGAGGCAGCTGCAGGGGCAGAGCGCAGCAACGGCGGCTCCGGGGCCCGCCAGGACTCACCCGCCCACCGGCTCGGGCGAGCCCCGCTCTTCCCGAGAGCGGGAAGAGGAAGCGGAAGCGCCGCTGCCGCCAGGCCCCGGCCGCCCTCCGCGGCGCTGGGCGGAGCGGGCTGGGGCCGT
>NW_010972875.1:8145863-8153909 GCF_000737465.1 Haliaeetus leucocephalus
GCCGCGGCTGCGGCGGGCCGGCGTCGTCTCCGGCCTCCTCCAGGATCTCGTTCGCTACGGGAAGACGAAGCGCGGCTGCGGGCAGCGCCCGGGCTGGCTGCGCCTCCTCCAGGTGCCCAAGAGGTGAGGGGGCGGCTTGGAGGGCTGCGCTCCCCGCTGCGCGGCGGCCGCCTGCCGCCGTTGCTGGCCGCCGTAGGGCCCGGCGGCCCGGCAGGAAGGAGCTGTGTGCGCGTTGCCGTTACCTCAGCTGGAGATGTGGAAAACCAACGGCGAGCGCCAATGGCCTTGCGTGTTCTGATGGAGTTGGGCTTTTTGCGGAAGGCTCACTCTGTTCTCGCGGATGGGGAACCGAGGAGCGTAGAGGCGGCGATCGTACGGAGTCCAAATGGGAGCAAAAGCCGAATCCCTTGAATCCCAGTCCCGTGCGGTATCAGCAAAACAAACCTTCCTGCAAGGCTCGGGTCGGGGACCTGGGAATATGGATTCCTGAGGGAAACTGTGACTGCGCAAATATGCTGCGGGTTTACCGTCTTAAACCGATGCCGAGTCATCGTCTTCCTCCTTTAAAATGGGACTTAGGATACTACTAGCAGCATGTTAACATAACAGTCTGGACCCTGCATGAACAGTCGCTAATAAGGCAAAAGAACCACTGGGTTATCCAAACACATCTCTTAGTAGATGTTTAATAGGATGAAAGGGGGAAAAAACCCGCCATTTACAGCTTTCTATACGTTACTGGGATTTCATCGGTTTTGACCGGCTGAGATCCACAACTAGAACTAGCCTTTGACTTGAACATAGGCGTGACAGGATCTTGCAAGGCCGGCAGGACAAGACTGGGAGGCTACTTAACCCAAAGATCCGATCGTCCCTAATGCAGTGATCTTGTTATCACTGGCACATTTTATATACATAGCTTTCAAACCAAACGTTAAAAAAAAGTTTTGTGACTTAGCATGTTATTCATGGAAAGGTTGTAATATAGTGACTTGGTTATTAGGCTTCTGGTTACAGAAAATACCCAGGGATGTGTTTAAGCTCTGCACTACCCTCAGCGAAAATAGGGGCTCATAAAGGCTTTATCTTCATTGCAGCATACTGCAAAGTGCCACATTCTTAAGGTAGTTTCTCATTTGAATTGACCTTTCTCCAACAGAAGTTTCCCACCACCCCTTCTTAGGGAAGATGGTGTCTGAAGAATGTGGCTTTTTCAGAAAATTGGTCTTAAGCTCTCAACATCTACAGAGCAATTCTGTTGCTTGAGTAGGGAACCCATAACGCTGCTAGCTGAAAGAATAGAGAACATCCCGAAGGTAGCTGTTGAGGCGTTTTGTGTTTCCATTCATCTGTGTCTTGTTTCCAAACAGTTATTGTACTTTCACTAGCCTGGGCTTGTTTTTAACTTGCCATTCCATCTTGTCAAATGTTATGATTCATTCTGGGTTGGTTTGACAAATAGTGAACATTCCTCTCCTTGAGGGATGACACGTGTACTTGCTGCAGTGCTGGATCGCTCTGTAGGTCAGACACATCCCCAGCGTAACTGGGATTGCTGAAGGCTCGCAGGACATGTCTGTGCTAAGCTGGCAGGACTTGTTTGTGTGCCAGTAGCAAAAAGCAACACGTGTGGAGAAAGTTCTCTGGCGAGTGATGAGACAGGAGTCTACTGAGTAACAGGACAGCAGGGAAAGAGCTTGAAACTTGGAGGTGGCATCGAGTTTTTATCAATATACAAGTTCTGTTTGTCTTCTAAGCAGAAAATAAGGAAGAGGGGATAAATTTTATTTCTGCTGTTGCAAATCAGCAGAGTGAATGTTGCTGTCTCTGCCTGGTAGGAGATGGAACCAAGGAGGAGAAGTTATCGTCTGAAGTGGCTACCAACCACTAATGGGCAAGGCGCTATGGAGCGTGCAGGGATGCTTGCTACCTCTGTGGTTCTGACTTGGCCTCTGTATTGCTGTTGAGAGATACCTGAGCTGCTCTGGGAGGGAGTCACTTTATTTGGTTTCACTAAGCAAGGGTGTTGTACCCCTACACTCCCCCAAAAGAAAAGTTTGCATGTTCCAGAGAAATACAGTCTTCCCTGACTATACAGTTGTATTCTAGTTTTGTACCAATAGTTACATTGTCAAGACAAAGCCAGCAGCATATTCCAGTGGTATGTATTTCATCTCTTTGCAGGTGTTTCCAGAGGTCCTGATTTTTATTCCTAGCCAGAGGGACTTTCAGTTTTAAAAGCAAATGGAAATACTGGATCACTTAGTTGGAGCTGGTTATCATAGACTGTTTAACTCCATCCAGTTACCCGTCTTGACCGTAATGTCTTGCATTTCAGTAATACATAATATGCTTTTGTAAGTGCATTATGGGGTTGGGGGTTTCTTTGTTTTCTTCAAAAAAACGTGTGGTTTTGCCTTGTAATCACCCAGTGGTATTGGTGGACTCTCCTGTTTTTTTTCCCTATGTGATTGTTGCAAGCCTTGAATTTGCAGAGGGACAAGATATTTTAGTGTACAGCTAAGTAATTACTTCTGGGTGCCTTTTACCATCTGCATTTGTCATTTATGAACTTTAATACATCATGTAATGTATCCACTAGAACTGAGGAAAGTGGGAGTGCTGCTAGGCGCAACAGCCTGGAAATGCCCAGAAAATTAATTTGGATGTGCTTTCAGTGGTGTAAATTATGAAGAAAAAGTTGTGCACATCATGATTAGTTGTGAGCATTGAGGAATACCTTTGCGGTGTGTAGTTTACGCTTTCTCCTCTTTAGTGCAGCTATGGTTAGTAAGATAAGCTCAGTTAGAGGTTATTCCAGGCAGCATTTTGCTGGGGGAAGAAGGTGTTAGGGTTATTCCTGCTTGGTACCACTAGAGTCCTGAGTTCTCTACTTATTGATGTGGGGACCAAAAGGGAATGTACTCACCATCAGGCAAGCATGTACTGCAGGTACATTTCCAATTAAGGAATGATGAGAACATTAACGAAGACCCCTTTTTGTTCCCACAGGTGGTTTACTCACTTTTATGTGGTTTCTGTGCTCTGGAACGGCTTTCTGCTGATCGGGCTTTTCCAAGCCGAGTTCCTTGGAGGGTCGCTCCCATCATGGATTCAGCATGTGCACCGCTCTCTTGGCAGAGATTCTCAGAGTGAGGACACGGGCAAGTATTCCAGATATTATGATGCAGCCATACAAATATTAGAAAGCTGCACTACCATCCTGTGCTAAATTTGTATGCTTCGAGTGCTACTTCATCAGCTGCTTTTAAACTAGGCTCCAAGTGACTTTCCTGGAATACCAAGTCCCTTTGTCATTATTCAAGGTAGAAATCATTCTAATTTATGGATGTGATGGCTCTCAGCAGTCCTTTTAGCAGAAGGGGCTGTTAGCACCTTCTAGAAGTAATCTTGCTGAGGTCAGCAGTGCCTCACATGTACAAATACTTTCCCCAGTGGTCAGTTAATTTAAAATGAAGGTAAAATTTTGCTGTGGGGAGGGGAAAAAAAAATAGCCTTTTTGAAGCATTGTTGGGGTTAAATTGTTCCCGTCTGTCTCAAAGTTGCTATTTTTTATTTGCAAGCAGATAGTGAGCGCTTCTCTGTACTCCTGGTTCTCCTGCTGCTTTGGTTGCATAGCTGTCGAAGACTTGCAGAATGCCTCTGGACCAGCGTGTTTTCCAATGGTGTCATTCACATTGTGCAGTACTGCTTTGGACTTGGTTACTACGTTGCTGTTGGCTCAACTGTGCTATGTCAAGTGCCTACTAAGGTCAGGAATGGTAAGTGCCTGCTTAGTTATTACCAAAGATGCAGTTTTGCTCCCATTTGTTTCCATCATGGCAAATGGTTTCAGAGGGCTGCTTGTATGAGAAGTGTGTTAATTGATGAGACGTAAAAATACTTACTGGCATAGTTCAAAGTAACTACGTTTCCGTATATCACATAATCAGCCAGCATTATACACACACAGAGACACACACAGTTTCATGTTAACCGTCACTGTTACCTCCTGAAAGACATCTCACATAGATGCTTTCAGGATCGTTACCAATCGGTTTTGCATTGAGATATGCTTTATGAAGGACAGTAATAGGTAGCAGTTCTCAAATGCCACTATGCAACTTCAGTTCTCAAACTGGAGTTTGGTTTTTTTTGTTGTTGTAAGCTTTCCTGTAAGGCAAGTCTGCAAGGCTGTCTTGGCCACCTCCTTTGTTTTCCATTAGGAACTCACCACTGCCCTGCTTTCCATCTGTCAGTCTTTTCTTTCCCTCGGTACTATAATGTCTCCATTAATACAGCAGAAATTTGAATTATATGACTTCTTTCTGCCAACACATTCCACTGAGTCTCACAACTGAGCTGCTGTTCCCCTGCACGGATGAGCCATGAGCTGATTGTAGCACTTCTCCCATGACTAATTTTTGTAAGGTGGTCATTACCAAGTATGTAACTTCAGTGAAGTTTTTAACCACTTCCAACCACATCAGCTCTAGTTTAATCCAGTGGTTTTTTAAAAGAACCTTCAGATCTCCTACATGTAGACAAAGCCTTTTTCTTTCTGAACCTGTCTTCTACTTTTCACATCTTGTAGATTCTTGGAGATGGTGTATTGGCTTGTACGTTGGAAATCGTCCTTAATACAGTTAACCTTTTTTTTGAAGGCCTAAATGGTTCACACTGTTGGGGGCGTAGGTATGTGTGTAGGTGTATGTATCTCACTCACTGTGAACAAGACAAACAACTATATACTTGTATGTTGACTTGAGCCATGACAACATCTTTAATTAGGATGATAAGAATTACAAACAATGTTGAATATTGAGGTCTTAGACTATCAATTATGTATCAGTTGTGCATCATGCTGTACCTCAAGCTACTGGATTAAAAACTAGATATTTTTAGGATAGAGTGGTTAAGGGAAATGAACTACCAGCCAAGCACTTAAATGATGCAGCATTTAAAAGCATCTTTCAAGGGATTAGAGGCTCACTACTAGAATTTTGTAAGACAGTAACATTTAAAAAGGTATACAATGTTTTGGGAAGATGCTTGGGAAGGTATTTCCTGGCCATACATTAATGAAACATATTTCATTCAGGTAAGGAGCTTTCTGTGCATATCTGCTGGTATCACATTGTGGGAGTTACGATGTACATTTGGGCCTCTCTTCACCAACACAGATGTCTTGTCATTCTAGCTAATCTTAGAAAAAGTAAATCAGGTAAGATGTTTCATTTCTGCCAACCATTTACTTAGGTAATTTTTTCCTGGTTGTTTCAATAGGCTCTGTAGCTTCTAATACCTTAAAACATGAGTATTTTTCAGTTCCTGTAGTGTGGCGCTCTCTATGAGACTTTCAGTAGATTAAATGAGGCTGTTTGGAAAAGAGATCTGATGGCTGAAGAGGGGGTGTGTGTGTCTGTGTCTGTATATATAGTTTTACAGAACTTAAAATGAAGGTCTAGCTGCTAGTATCCTAAGGACAGACAGATGCTAATGCTTAGGACTTGTGGCACTCCTCAGGGACCTCATTTCTGTCTCCATGTGGGCTAAAAATAGGTTTCCTTACTCTGTATTTGCGCAAACAGCCAGAGGTGGCATCTTATTTCATTAAGAAGTGCAAAGCTGCCAGATCAGATGGAGGTGAATGATGATGATAACTTTAAGGAGCAAGTTGTTCTGTAGTGAGTAGAAGAGAAAAGTTTGTTTAATGCCTGTTGTTCTCAGCTAATTTCTTTCTGTTTGCTTGCAGGGAAGGTCGTAAGTCTGAGCCACAGTGTGCCTTTTGGAGACTGGTTTGAGAGAGTTTCATGCCCTCATTATTTTGCAGAGCTCCTCATATATGTATCTATGGCCATCACGCTTGGATTTCACAACGTGACGTGGTGGTGTGTAGTGATGTATGTTCTTTTTAACCAGGCACTGGCTGCTGTTTTGTGTCACGAGTTCTATCAGAAAAACTTTAGCTCCTACCCAAAGCATCGAAAAGCATTTATACCATTTGTTTTTTAGAATATTTCTTTTAAATTATCTTTAGTGCAAATGGGGAAATGGTTTTCTATAAGGGAATAAGAGATTTACAGTGTATTAAAGCCAAGGTAAAACCGCACACTTTCTTTAATTCTAGCTTAAAAGCTCATAATCTTAATGATAATCTCATCCATGTTACTGATTTATGTGGGGAAATGTAAAGTCTCTGCATATCATACAAGCTAAAAAAAGGTTTACTGAAGACCTTAATGCAAACTGAAGAGATGCTAATTGGCTCTTTTCTGTTTTATAATTATATCTTATGCATAAAACACTTGCTGTTTTGCAGCGAGCCCAAATACATGTACGTGAAAACTGTGTAGTGAAAGGAGGGTGCAGGGAATCACTTGAACTACTGTATTTCATGCCTTGTCTAATATTTAAGCATATTTTTTTCCTAGTCTTTTTTCTTTGAATCACTTCAGAGGGAGGCAAATTGTGTATTGTCTTTCTGTGCTTCCCTGTTGATAATTAAAACGAGCTGCTGCTTTATAACTGCAAGCACAAAAAACCGGTGGAGAAAGCTCCGGTGGAAGAATGACTCATGCTCAGCAGTGGAGATAAACAGGCCCATTCTCTGCATTATCTCTTCTGCACCAAAGTGTTTTCATTCATTGATGAAAACTCCTTGTTTATCCCTAAACTGGGAAAATCATGGAAGGCTCTCTGTCTAGAGTGACAGTAGAAGAGAATTTGCAAAAAATTAATGTTCTTGGTTACGGTTCTGTCGTCCTTATAGCGGGTTATTGGAATCCCCTGTGTGTTAGAGGGGGCAGTTATGCAGGATGACCATAACCACGACTACACGGGTTTTTAAACAGCCTGTGAGAGCAGATGTAACAAACTGCTGAGGCAGAGAACACATGGAAACCAGTACCTGGCAAGTGTTGCAAAGAAATTCTTCACTGGGGAGATGATGTCACTCACCACAGCGGTTTATTTGCACTTACCATTGAATATTTTGGTCATTTTCATGATACTGGAGTGAATGATAAGTTTGCATGATGTAGCATATGGATGCTGGTGTTTCAGCATGTTTTCTACTCGCATGCGTATGTTATTTTGTATATGAGAAGAATTTTTATATACTAAAGTGTATCTTATGAATACCCAATTAAAACAGTTTATTACACCTTCTATTTCTACTTTGTATAATGTTTCAAAATTGAGCTGTGTATTTGCAAAACATGAGCAATTACTTCGCACAGAGTATCGTCCTTCTCCTGGCTCTCGCAACCCTCTCTCTACCGACACTTCCATAGCTTCAGTTCACCGTGGAATGTAAACAGCCCTGACTTGGGACTGCATCTTTCCTTTTATATATATATATTTTTTTTAGTGATTCTCGGGTGCCTCCTTGAGCCTGCCTCCAAGCATCTCCTGTTTTACTGGCGTTCTGGGTCCTGTTTACTGGACTGTTAACTGCTGCTCGGGGAGCACATTCCTGTCCTTGGCCCGGGGAGAGCGCCGGGGTGCACGGCCCTCCTCGGGTCACACATACCCAAAACGCTGGGTTTTTAGAAACCTGGATGTGCCCAGGCCCTTTCCGTGCTTTTTTTTTTTTTTTTTTTTTTTCCTTTCTTACGCAGCCGTTTTTCTTTCCGTCCCTCAGCGCCCTTTCCCTGCCCGTAGGTGACCCCGAACGGAGGAGGGACGGGCTCCGGCTCGCCCGCTCCCCCGGGAAAGCCGCACGGCCGCCCTGCCCGTCCCCTCCGGACGCCGGGAGCCGGAAAAAGGGGCAGAAACACAACGCCCGGGGTCTCATCCCGAGGGCGGCCGGCAGCACCGGCACTCGCAGCGGGACCCCCCTCCCCGCTACAGCCCGTTCCGGCGGAGCGGAGCGGAGGGCGGGGCTGGGCGTCCCTCAGCGGCCGCCGCAGCCAATCGGCGTGAGCGCGGCCCCGCCCCCGTCGGGCCGGGCCGTTTGCAGGAAGCGCTTGGGGGACGGTTGCGGGGCCGCGCGGTGACGCGGCGCCTTTAAGAGGGGCCTCGTGCCGTGCTGCCCCCCCCCCC
>NW_010972875.1:8154028-8154358 GCF_000737465.1 Haliaeetus leucocephalus
GGGCAGTGCGGCGGGGGGGGCCCCGCGGGCTGCCTGCGCGAACCTCCCTTCCCTCAGGCCGGCCTGCAGGACGCCTCGCCTTTCGGAGGCTGTCGGACTCCCAAATTCCCCTCTTTTAGCAGAAAAAGGGAAAGCCGCAGGGCTTACAGTGGCCCTGCGGCTTTCCCTTTTTCTGCTAAAAGAGGGGAATTTGGGTCCGACGTGAAAAATGGGCTAATGTCCTTTTTTTTCCACCACATAAACATTTTTGTGCCCTGCTTGCTTGCCTGCTGAGGGGAGGAACCGACCTCTCCAGGTCTTCTTCCTCACAGAAGCAGATGAAGGCAGGCT
>NW_010972875.1:8154368-8236391 GCF_000737465.1 Haliaeetus leucocephalus
CCGGCCTGCAGGACGCCTCGCCTTTCGGAGGCTGTCGGACTCCCAAATTCCCCTCTTTTAGCAGAAAGAGGGGAATTTGGGTCCGACGTGAAAAATGGGCTAATGTCCTTTTTTTTCCACCACATAAACATTTTTGTGCCCTGCTTGCTTGCCTGCTGAGGGGAGGAACCGACCTCTCCAGGTCTTCTTCCTCACAGAAGCAGATGAAGGCAGGCTCTGTTGCGACTCGAAACCCGCCAGTTTTTCCTCGATGCTTAATTTCTTTGCGTTAAAACTATTTAAACGGTGGTGTTGGTTAGGGGATTCTAGTGCCGGGGGATCATACAGAGGGGTGAAGAAATTACTAACGTATGGTTTGACGTAGCATGTAGAGCATACCAAGTTTTAAATGGCAAAACCCAAAATTTACAGCACTGCTAAAGGTGAAGGAGCTCTGCGAAATCACCGTGTATCATATAGAGCATGGAAACTTTCAAATTTCAAAACCAAAACCTTGCAGCACTGCTAGAAGTGGAATGCTGGGAAGCCACGATGTTAGAACACGTTGCAATCTGTCTCTGCTGGTAGATGTGCTGAAACAAGTTTTCTTAGCCGTTTCTGGTCAAGTATGTGAACATCGTCTTCCTTCTTTTGGGTCTTGCTTTTGATTGTAGATATCTTAATCTCTGTAAAAGTCAACAACTTCACTTGAGTAGGTGAGATCTGGAGTGTGCTGGTCCAGTTTGACCACTGGAAAGTCTTAAAGCTAGTTTTCAAAAAACATAGGGTATGTGCAAAAAACACAAAAAGCTGATGAAAACATGCACAAATTGTTAATGCGTCTGAGATGCAAAGATTTTGCAAGGGAAGAAAGTGATTATGACAGGTTTTGAAAGGACTTTGTATTTCTCCTAATCTATCTTAGTCACCCAATTTTGGTTTGAAGAGTTTAGTTCTTTATATCAGAAAATTGGTTTTTTGGTCAAGGTCATAAAATAAATAGCCAGGGATTGTAAAGACAGCGATATTAGAGCTGAACTAAAGCAGCTTTCCCCATATTCTGTTGTAATAGTGGTTCTCATGTTCTGGTAATAGTGTGTGCAGTGAAGTACTGCTTTAATAATCGGTGCATGATCTGATCTTGCCAAGTGCCTAACTAGTGATTTGAGGTAGGTGGCAGCCAGTAACTAGTTAATGATCATTAATGCTGCGTGAGAGGTGTATACTTAAAATGTCACACTATGCAGTATGGTATGACAGGAGAAACACAAGGCTCAGTACGTCTGCAAACTAGCTATTCAAGCCTAATTAACTAGTGGGGTTTTTGTTGTTTTTTTTTCCCCCGGCTCTTACAGAAGGGGTCCTCGCCAGTTGCTCCAGTTCACATTGTCAATGAAGAGTCAGCTGACAAGACTAATTTGGGCTTTATTCATGCATTTGTGGCTGCTATATCGGTCATCATCGTATCAGAACTGGGGGATAAGACCTTCTTCATTGCAGCCATCATGGCAATGCGGTACAACCGTTTGACTGTACTGGCTGGTGCTATGCTTGCCTTGGGACTGATGACGTGTTTATCAGGTTAGCACTCATTTCTTTTTGCTTCATCACTTAAAACGTGCTGGGTACGTATTTATCAATAAATCTTAATTGAAATTAAAATGAAGGTAGTAGGTATGTGCAGTCTTCTGTTTTGAGGAGAGTGTGAAGATTTTCCTGGGGACCATGGCTCAGATTGAATATTTAGGCTCTTACCTCTAATGAGGTGTTTGTGCTCCTTAGACCTCAATATGAATTTAAGGAAGAGGAATGGAATTGGGAGCCTAAGCACTTCCTTGATTTTTGGGCCACTGGTTTCCTTTTTATATTTAGCTCCTGTTTAATTACAGTGCCTAAAGGGAATGTGGGAGTGACTTCTGTTTTTCCTCCTAAGGCAAAAGTTTCTTAATATGATGACAAATTTCCCTCGTCTGACTTGTATCCCCATATGTGTAGCTGTTTGGATTTGTGCTGGGAGCTGCATAAGTGGAAGATGACGTTCTGCCACGATCTTTTGGGATGGGTGGTACTGACAAAGCCAAGAGCTGGGTGGGAAGCGAGGTGTCAGGTGGCATTTGAACCTGTAGCTGTGGGTGCTTACGTAGCTGTGATCGTAAAATGGAGCAGCCTTCAGGTGTATCAGATGCAGCATGAATTTTGTTGTATGCGTGCTCATTTCTAACTATGCCCATTTCAGAAATAATTGAAATAGTGTTCGTTGGTTTCTATACACTGGAGACAGCCGATTAACTGGCTTCAGGGTTCTCAGCAAGTGTTTCTATGAAAGGTTTTTGGGTGTGTAGCTGTTGCTATATATACTGCTGCAATTATTATTGCAGTCTTAGAGCAGTTTCCATTTGCACTGTGTGTAATGACAGCACTGTATGAGTTTCTTCTATTACTCACTTAATCTAACAGTCTTTGACTCTTCTTCCACTTCTGCACTGCTTGCTTCATTTAATGTTGTTTAGTACCATAGGTGATGCGCTATTCTTTAAATCTTGCGATCTCTTTTCTCCTGCCTGTTACGGCTCTTTCTTTTTCTATACTAAGTCTTTCTTCACATCTTCTTGATGCTGTTTCATAAAAGCTTTCTTTTATGTTTTATCCCCCAGTTTAGAGGTTCCCAACTATTTCTTCCTTTTCAGAAAGGAGCCTTTTTTTTTTTTCCACCCGTCTCCCCTCTCTCCACTGCCCTTGTTTTATACAAGCTATGTCTGGAAATTCCTGGGGGTTTGCCCACCTTGATTTCATGAAAACACGCTCACTTAAACTTAATAGCTCCAAGTAATCACTACTTGGGGTGTTTTTTCAAGCTGTGCCTGACAAAATAAGCTGCCTTAGCATTCTGATTATTTCATTATGGCTATGGTTGTATATGCAAGTAATGCTAAAAAAATTATTAAATATCTTTTTGTATTTTTTTCTTGCATTGCTTTGCTTTAGTATTTTCAGTCTTTAAAAAGAAGTTTAGTTTAACTCCTTCTGGTTTAATTAGCTGTGCAACCAATACTGTTATTCATGCGTGTATGTGCTGTGTTTGCTGATAGTACAGCCTGATTAATTTTGGTCTCATAGTCTTTTAGTAGTGGCAGTCCAGATCAATTTCCAGATTATGTAATAACTTCCAAGTGCATTTTTCAACTAAGAAAGCGTTCAAGAAAACACACATGGTAGTATCCTTTCTTTTAGCTAATTGCATGTGGAGTAAATCAACAGAGACAGTTGTGAGCGCATGGTCCAAGCAGCCTTGAATGTTAGGTGTGGAGTTTTAATTTCCTTTCATTTATACAGGCCTTTTTTGTCCAAAAATGCTAACTAGTGTTACTTTGTGAAGAAGTACTTTGTCCTGGATACATATTTCTTCTTATTTGAGAACTAGTTTTGGCTTAGTTTGATCACCTTCGATACCCATAAAAGTAGATGCACTGTGGAGGTAGCTTTTTGGTCTTTGAGTGGGATCAATGCTTTTAAATTAAAGGAAGATCAAAGTTGTTATGTTGTGTATTTGTGGGGAGTGTGGGAGAGAAGGGAATAGCAGCGTGCAGGTATTTGCACTTGGCAAAAGAAGACAGACGTGGATCCACGCAGCTGGATGATTTGTGGGTATGTCTGGTAGATTTAACTTGTAGAAAATCTCATTATAACTTTATATGATAAATAAAATTATTGGAAAGAGATGCTATCCAACATGTAGTCATATATAAAAATGGAATTAACTGGTATACACTGTGACTAATCTAACATGATTATAGATGATAGTTTCATGGCATGCTTGGAGAAAGGCAGGACTTGCATAGTCCTTGATGGGAAAGATAATGTTGCTTGGACTGGCTCTTGGGAATAGCAGCACATCAACTTTGCCTGGTATGCCTTGTCTGCGTGTTAATGGACTTCAGTTGCTGGCATGACCAGTAATGGTTGGAGTTTCTAGAGTGTTGTTATCCTGAAAAAAAAAAAAGAAAATTATATAAAACTAATAAAAGACACAATATTTATCTACTGGTGGGTATTTGAATTGCAGACTTTGCTAGCAAGCATTTCTTAGATGTGGGAAAAACAATTCTGATCCTCATGCTTATTTTTTTAAATGACGCATTTGTTTTCTTTTCAGTTTTGTTTGGCTATGCCACCACAGTTATTCCTCGTGTGTACACATACTATGTATCAACGGCACTGTTTGCAATTTTTGGCATCCGAATGCTTCGGGAAGGCTTGAAAATGAGTCCAGATGAGGGTCAGGAAGAGCTGGAGGAAGTTCAAGCAGAAATTAAAAAAAAAGATGAGGAAGTAAGTCATCAACTTTCTGTGAATTGTGGCTGATGAAATAGAGCCATGAAGCTGCAGAATGGCACTGTCCTGTTTGGGGTGTTCAGTTGTGTCTGTGATTGATAATATGACACAGAAAACGTGTGGTAAATGGGACAGAAGTGGCCCCTGGAGGCTGTTTCAACAGGTGATTCCAGTTCTGTGGCAAGCCTGGCTTCTCAGGAGAAAAGAAGCTTTGGCCATAGAGTGTGGGGTTTTTTTGTTTGTTTGGGTTTTGTTGTTGGTTTTGTTTTTTTTTTTTAAATGCATTACTAGCAAAGAGGACATTAACAGTTTACTCTTGCCTCTACTTTTATTTCTTCTTATGGCCAGGCAGATTAATGCTGAGGTTTGTAATGTTGCATCAAAAGTCTCTGTTATAATAACTTTCTAAATACACTGGTCCACTTCTAAGGAATAGTGCAGAGTATTAATCTTATTTCTTTTTAATTTATTTATTTAATCAAATCCTAATAAGACAGCCACCACTTGGGAAGAGGGGGATCCCTGCTTTAAAAATAGTAGGAAATCTGTGGTTAAAAATCAGGTGTCATTCCTACTGAAACTGCTGTCTAAGTGCAGGCAGTACAAGATGGACAATAACTGGAGGTTAGAGGTGATTACAAGTGTGCGTATATATATGTGTGTGTATATGTACACTCACGTATGTGTGTGCATGTATGTAGCTAGTTTTTTAAAATGGTATTTAATATAAGTAATACACTGATAATGCAGCAGTCACAGGCTAATAAAATTCCAGATACTAAATGGCTAGCTTTACTGTGTAAGTATTTCATTTGGGTTGTTTAGATGACATTTCTAATCTTACAGTTGTTTGTTTTGTTTTGTTTTGTTTTGTTTTGTTTTTCCCTTGTCCTCCACAGCTTCAGAGAACTAAACTGTTAAATGGGCCAGGAGATGTGGAATCAGGGCCAGGCACCACTATACCTCAGAAGAAGTGGCTACACTTTATTTCTCCAATCTTTGTTCAAGCTTTTACTTTAACATTTTTAGCAGAATGGGGTGATCGTTCCCAATTAACAACCATAGTCTTGGCTGCCAGAGAGGTGAGTGTTGCAGAATGCTCGCTGTTCTTTTGCCCACTTTGGGTTGCCTGTAGAGAAGTGGGAGAGACAAAATACTCTTGCAGGAGGTATCAGATTTGTACCTGCTGCCTTGCTGTGCCTTACTTAGTGTTACAGCTGTGCTGAGACCTGAAGATAAATGCACTGAGGCTCTGTGTAGTATTAAAACTATTGTTACATGATTGGGACTGCACAGGCATTTCTGGAAATAGTTGTTTTATATCATGCAGCTGAATACAATTGTTTTTTGTTACAGTGCTGAGCGATGTTACAGAACAGATGTTTCTTTGATCTGTGCAGTCATACAGTTTTAACACAGTAGCTTTAAAGAGAGACCTTCATCCCAGCAAACTTAAAGCTGTTAAAAAGTTACCTCCTTTTAAAAATCAGAAGTGAATATGGTACAGTGTATAGAACTAAAATAAACTCTAAACTGCTGTGCAGTAAGTAATACTCTAAATGAAATGATATTCAGCATGATGATTGGAATGTGTATAACTGTATTATATTTAAAGGAAAATTAAAACTTATAGTCAACCTTGTAATAAACATAAGTAGCTTGTCTGTGCTCTTTCATGCATTGAGATAATTTACATTTTTTCCGTAGGACTCATGCTTCTTTCAGTGCACTTTCAGACCTTCCCTAGGAATAAATCAGGGCTGTGTAATGAAAGAGACTGTAATCTGTAGGAATCTCTTGTCTCTATTACAGTGTAAGGAAGGTGCTTAGAGCTAAGAAGGCAGGGAACAGCAGGATGATCTCATTGTTCAGGCAGTTACACGCCATCTTGGAAAATGAGGAACCGTTAACTGCCTTTTCCCAAGTTTTTATATGATGCTAGGCAAGTTGCTGAAGCCCTTCTTTGTTGTTGACTTCTGGTTTGTGTTTTCTGAGTGTCCCATTAGGAAGTGTCCATCAGATACTGGTCTGGTTTGTGAAGTGCTCAGCATTGCAACTAAAGACTCTGGGATGTTGTGCCTTTAGCATATGAAGTATTTGTATAAGTGCTACAAAAACAAATACTACAAAAAATGAGTTGAAGATACCTTCATCTTGGCTTACCAAATCAGTGAATGATTATGATCTGTATCTTTTTTCATTTTATCTGTGGGATTGTTTTATACCCCTTTGTTTCATAATACATTCAGATAAATCTGTGTCTGTGAAGTACTAAGATACATAGCGGAAGCATTACAGAAATGCTTATGAGGAAAGAAATTATCTTTATATGGAGATTTGAGCAGTGTGGTAAGTTGGCTGTGACCATACATTCTTCAATGAAAAGAAAACAAAATACTATGTGACTGTTCATTAAGAAACTAGTGTCCATCCTGTCATAACAAACAAATAGGGCTCCTTTGGAGGAAAAAAAGAGTGATCATTTGGCAGTCTCGGTGCATACACCAGCAGAATCAGTTAAGTCTTTCTGCATGAACCTAGTCCTGACAACAGTCCTTAAGAACTTGATTTCACACCTTAATAGTTTACTGTGTATAAGAATTTTTCATCTGTTTAAGGAAACAGAAAAGGAAACTCCGCCATGTCCTACTAGACTGGCTTTGCCTCACCTGCTGCATCTGAGCACTTCTGCTCCTGGAGACACTATGCTGAGGGAAGCCATTGTAACTTGTTGCCTTCCAGGGACAGTTCTAGGGAATGGGGTGGGGGGCGAGATCCACCCTCTGCCAGTGGGAGCTGTACAGGTAACTGCTGACCACAGGGAAACAGGGATTTCTGGGAACTTTGGGTCCTGATCCTGGAGGCAAGTGTGTTCTGCTGGCACAGCCCTGCTTCTGACCTGCACTTCTTGGTGGTTTCCCACCTGTCCTCTGCTTGGTACTTGCCACCTTTTCTCGCTGGCTTGTAGTTTTGGTACTTTTAGCTAGTCGGTGTTGTCTTCATACCGTATAATTTCTTAGACAGTTTTGCTGTTTGCCTGTTAGAGATTTCATGCATTCCTCATGTGACAGCAGCAGCTTTTTTTTCCTCTTGGAGCTAAAAGTCTCACATAGAGATGTGCAAGGGACTCAACTCCACTTTCCCTCATTCATCTTTGTACAGCAGAAAGTCATGCTCCTACCTTGCCTTCGTTATTGGTCATTAAAAGATTGTTTTCTGGTTTTAATGCTGAAGTCTTCTGTTTTATGAGGTGTTCAATACATATGCTGCCCTTATCTGTGTAAATTGTAAGTAGATCTGAGAAACCTCTTTACATAGTAGAGTTGTTCACATATTGAGTAGCTGCTTGTTACACAGTGTTTGAAAGCTGTCATTGACAATAAACTTTGAGAACAGTTTATTATCCTCCGGACTTAAATTCTTTCATACTTCCCTCTTTGGATGATCAGGAGAGGGCAGAGTGTAGAGCACAAGCATGGGAAGCTGGACAAAGGAGTCGGAATGTTTTAGCTGCTGAAAGCTTTCATTTGCAGTTCATGGATTTATTTTTCTCTTTCTTTATAATTAGGTTGGTATTCTTCCAGCTGATGCATATTGTGTTTCTCAACAGCTGCCACCTTCCCTCTAGAGGTTGCTTAATTGTTTAAGTACAGCAGAGCGATTTCTGGATCTATATTTAACGACTCGAAGATGCTTCTTGGTTGAAACATGCCACGTGCTCCTATATTAGTTAGGTTTAGATTTGTCTGTCTTGCTAGCTGATGTACACTGTTACTGGTCTTTAAGGCAGTGATGGATAGCAGAGCAAACACCGGAGAGTATCCTCCATGCTTGACAGTGTGCACCCAGGGAATCAAGGCATTGCTCCTCTGTGGCAGGAGGTAGTTGTAGGACTCTTGGGTTTTCAGTTGTGCTGATGTTTCCCTTCTGTGTTTTTTCCTCAGGACCCCTATGGTGTGGCAGTAGGAGGAACAGTGGGACATTGCCTATGCACTGGTTTAGCAGTTATCGGAGGGAGAATGATAGCACAAAAAATTTCTGTTAGGACTGGTAAGTGAAAACTCACTCCAATCAAAAAAATGCATTAATGCTGGTAATGTTTGTGGTCTAAATAACTACATGCTTGGGAACAGTGTTTCTCAAAACTTTTGGAAAACCCAAAAAGTTTTGTTTGTTTGTTTGTTTTTTGTCTGTGTCTTCCATCGTCGCCCCTACCCCCTTCCGCCCCCTTGCATAGTCAGCTCCCCCTTACGCAGCTCATTCCTCCTGCCAGGCAGAGTCTGAGTGTGCTTGTAAGGGGTCTGGCCTTAATTGAACTTAACTGTTTACTGACTCCAATTTAAGGAATCAAAATGGGTATTGTAGCTGTTTAAAGATGGACACAGGTGAAACACATTTTGCTTCACTGTTAGCTAGCTTGTAGGAGACCAGAGGAAGGAAATACAGTATTTTGAATAGTGGGTATGTGTTGTTTGACAGTGAATAATGGAAATTCTGTCGCAATTCTGAGTGGAGACCTTCCAAGTGAGCAAGAGAACTGCACACTTAGAAGTTATGCCAGCCATATAAAAGCTTTAAAAGCTACTCTGTGTGTGGCAGAAATGTTTTGGTTTTTTTTTTATCATACCTGCTATCTGTAACAGGAAGGACCAGTAAGGTTACATTGGGTTTTGGGTTTTTGTTTGGTTTTTTTTTTTTTTCTTAGATTAGGTTGCAGCTTGCTTCAACTGTCAGTCCTGTGATGTAGTGAGGTTTCTTGCTCCTGGGAAGGATTCTGTGAAGCTTCTTCCTATAAATATTTGTTCTGTAGTTGCAGAGGTTGTAAAAAACCAACTTCACTGCAAAAAGTGAAACATGCATTCTGTTGTGTTTGTTTGCCAAGGAAATTGGTGATGAAATGCTAATCTAACAATGATTTAATATGCTCCTAATAATCTCATTGTGGATCTTTGGCCACAGGAATAGCCTTATTAGATTAGACCAGAGATCCATCTAGCCCATTAGTTTGTTCAGAGGAGAGTAGGAGAACATATACAGTGGTGCTTTCCTGGAATACTGTCCCAGCCTCTAGCAGATTGTGGCCATTGCAAGCAGTTAATATTTTTGACACTATCTCTTTCAATATAGTTACCTAAACTGTGCAAAAAATGCTAATTAGTATGTCACTCTTAACTGATGGCTTGCTCCAGCATGAGAATATTGTATTTTATTTTCCTCCATACAGCCAAATACTCAACAGCAGGTGTCAACCTCAGTTTTATACTAGGTAAAGTAGTAAGAGTAAAACCAAGCTTCTTTCTAAGGACCGGAATATATTCTTGTAGATGGAGTTAGACAGTGGGATGGCATATTGGTTAGACATATGGGCGTCCTGACACTGAGCTAGAAACAATGTCCACTGTTTGCAGCATAAATTTTAAAGTAAGGTTATTTGGGAATCGGACATTTAAAAAAAAATAAAATCTGTAATGTGTCATGGGAGATACTTAACTTTCAGTATCTAATTTCTTTTTGGTTTCTGTTTTCTTTTCAGTGACAATCATAGGAGGCATTGTCTTCTTAGCATTTGCATTTTCTGCACTATTTATAAGTCCAGACTCTGGTTTTTAAAAATTTTCATCACTGCAAAAGAACAAGGATTGGAAGCATCAAGCAGCTATCCTTGTGCATTTTTGTATATAATGTACAGAATTATAGTTAAGCACTGAAGATGAGACACTGAACTTTTTATAGCGAATGATTGATGGGACTGACAGATTTATGGACAGCTTCTGCAGTGGAGATCTGCTTATTGCCTGGTTTGTTTATTCTGTGGTGCCTGCTCCCTTGGTGGGACTAGTGTGGTTTTCTTGCTTGTGGGACCTGGCTCAGCTGAGGTTTGAGGATCTACTCATAAGTATCGAGGCTTCCTCTTTTCTTCCTCTGTTACACATGGCCACCTTTCCTGTTTCTTCAAGAGTTGGTTCTTAAGGCTTCTTGAAGCAGACTGTGTCTTGTTCCATGTTGCTCAACAGAAGGTGTAAAGAAGGAAACTGCTAGCTCCCACCTCCAAGGACTTCAGTTCCAGGGTGCGCCCAAGTTGGATCTAAGCAACAAGAAACCTGGGAGCAGTTCCTATACCATTGAGTGGCTGAGCCACCAACAGAGAATTTTATAAACTGAATTTAGAGGGAAAACTTCTTAATCAGGGATTTTTATCAGGAAATTGATGTGTGGTGATTAACAACCTACCCCATGTTCAATATGCAATGTCTGGAGGTGGTATTATTTGACTTTTTTTTTATTATTTTGAAATACTGAAGTATATGGAAAGTAATAACATGGTCCAACTTAACAATGTTCCATTCCCAGGATTGAACAATAATGGAATTCTTAGATTTAGATGTGTTCCGGTTTTTCTTTCTAGGAATAGAAATGTAATCTGGAAGAGTATTAATAAAACATAGTGTCTTCATTTGAGTTATTTTCAGTATTGTTTTTGATGGTTTGTGTAATTCCTGCCACAAATGTTTACCTAGTGATTACGTACTTAAGGTGAGGAAATTTTACTAAATTTATTTTGGATACTGATAAATGCTAGTGTTATAAAGACTTTGAAAATGTTGACGGCTGAAGATCAGTGATGATTTGGATTCTGAGCTAATGATTTAAATAACCCACTAAGATCTACTCAGTGACAGTCTTGTAAAACAGAAAATGTGGTTTCTAATACTATGAATCTGCCTTTTATTGAAGCTGAAGTAATATGGAGCATTACAAATTTGACCATTCCATTTGTAGCTCACAAACGGAGCAGTCCCTAATCCTTCTCTTAGGTTTCTCTGCCGCGAAAACCCCTTAATGCCACATTTCTCAAACTCTTAAGACTGCAGCAGCGCAATGCCTGTCATGCACAATGGTATGAAAACAGGCTAGTTTCAGGCTCCAGGTCTAAATGGTCATGTCTCGGCCTGACGGAAGGGTGCTGCTGGCAGTACCATCGGTAATTACTAGGTGAGGCACTGCCTTGGTTTGGTGTTGCGGTTTTTTGGTTTCTTTGGGTTTTTGTTATGTTTTGTTTTCCTTTTGAACCAAACATTGTAGCCAAAAGCTGCAGCCTCTTCTTTCCCACAGCCTGGAAACACACACTCTGTCCCTGGCATGTTTCAACTCCTTCTTGGAGGGGATTTGTGGCAGAGGTCATGTTAAAACAGGGCAGGAACAGGGAACTGAAAATAGGGACGAGCCTAAACTTTTAACTGTTTGCTGGACAACTGCTTGTTCTATTAATCAAAAGTGGAGCTGCTGGGCTACAGTATGTTTATACAGATGTGTCCTGGGTAAAGGAACTGTGGTGCTGAAAATTCTTGCTCAAAATCCAAAAAGCCAAACTGATTGGCCATATTCTAGTAGAAGCCATCCAAACTTAATATGCACTGCTTAAAGCTGTTTTGATATGAAAACAATTAGTATCAACAGAAAAATGAAGCTATTTAATGTGTTGTTGGTAGAGGTAAGTGTGAAGTTGCAGAACAAATCTCTGCATCTTCCACATCTATATTTTACTATTACAAACTTATACATGATGCTAAGCACTGCTTCTGACCAGTCACAGCAATGTATTTGGCTGTTCTCTAATGCTAGCTAGGCAGGTAGGAGTGAGTTTGAATAGTGGTTTTTTTTTTTTTTTTTTTTTTTTAAGCACAAACATTGACTTATCCTTGGAAATCTATTATGAAATTATACAGCTCATGAAATTATAGTAAAAGCTTTGAAAGGTGCTTTAGTAGTTGCTACTAGTTACAGTGATTTAATGTTGTCAAGTGCCTGTTGGAATTTCTCACAATTTAAAGCATCTAGTCGGGATGTAACTGAAGCCTGTTGAGGGTGATGGAGGACTCCACTGATGTATTTTTAGCAGCACTGTGCCTGCTGCGCTGTCTCTAGCACAAATGGTGTCCTTCCACAGCGTCTCAGAGCGCTCGCACCCTGGCCACCTCTCTTGCTTGTTGGCTCGTTCAGGGGTTGGGATTTTAGCAGCTTTCATCATAGTTCTGTCTTGTATTTCTAGTGCATTGTCATCGGAGAGGTGTGTGGTGCTGTTCTGTCTCAAAATACCTGGATACTTGAGATACAGGTAATATCTTGAGTGTGTGTGGGTATATATATATATATATGTACATAAAAATAAAAAAGTGTTTTGCCCTTTAGGGTGAGTTTGCATCAAAAACTTCCAGATTTTGTTAACGCCTTTCCTTTGCCCATACTTTCCTTAAAGTAGCGGGTCTTAATTGAAGAGGTAGGTATGTTGTTGGTAAGATGAAGCAAGCCTTCTTACTAGAGCTAAAACATTTTGGGAGAATATGTGCTGGGTCGCTGGCCCCTGGGCTGGAACACCCTGTGCAGGAGGTGCTGAGGGCAGAACATGGGAAGATCCGGACTGATGCTGCAGTCACTTGTGATGCCCTCTGAATTCAGCGGGTGGGGATCTGAAAGCTAGGCTTTTGAGGCTTGAGATGCTGATGCATGTGAGCAATAATTCATTCCCTGCCCCTCCTTTCCCCACCCTGTACCCGAAGTGGAAGTTACTGATCTCTTAGTAAAAGAAACTGTCTCTCTACTTCTTATACCAAGAGATAAAGTGGGAACCATGGGGCATGTCTATCTGACTGTGAGCTGCGCAGTTCAGTAGGCTCGTGTACTGCACCTTCATCAAACTTCTTCCTCCTCAGTGAGCTGCAATGAGTTTAGCAGCACAGCTGGGCATATGGGAACACATTTTCAGCAGCTTGCTGTAGCTCGGGCTTCCTCTCTTCCGCGATACTGTCCTGCCAAGTTATTTACCAGCTTGCAGGAGCATTAAGCCTGTGTGTTAAAGCACTGAGGCCGAGGAGAATCTGTGTGTGATCGGGTGGGGGAATGGGGAGATGATGTGATGTTTCTAGAGATGCTCAAGCTATGAAATTGTAGCCAAGGGCTTGGGGAGGGTTATTCAGTGCTTTTTGGCTGCATCAGCTTGCTCACGTGGAAGAAATACAACTGCACCTGTAGTTCAGTCCTGCAGTGGCAGTGTTCGAGCTGCTCTCAGGTAGGTTGGAGGAGCCATTTGCAGGCTGGGAATTGCAAGATCTCAAGGTTCAAGATGACAGAGCAGGTTTGATGCTGTACTGGTGGGGCAGCGTGTCACACACGACTTTATAAATGCTTCTGTCCTGAGGCATTACGCATGGCCATGACCTAGATGGTGGTACTTTTGGGGAAGGAGCTGGTTGGTGTATTAGCCAGCCAAGGCCTGGCTTTTCAGGAAGAAAATACAGAAAAAGTTTAAATAATACTGCTCTTTCCTTTTTAAATGGAGGTAAGTTTGGGGGTTGCCTTGCATTTTAGAACATGAAGGAAACACTTAACTAGTTAAGGTTTAAGTTGCCACAGTGCTATGCAATTTTTTGTTCTTTTGTAGCTGGAGAACGTGAAATACAGCGAGTGTTTAAGGGAGGGCTCTGCAAATTCTTGCATCTGCAGCATGGGAAATAAATAGCCAACTGTCCACCACAGGTTTCCCATCTGCCCTGCAGCTCTCGCTGCTGAGGTGGGATGCAGCTGATTTCAGTCGCTGCCAAAGGAACCTCCAAAGCAGCCGTTAAAGCCGGAGTTTGCATCTCTGACTGCATGTGCACACAGCAGAGGTTTAAAAAAAGCACACACTGCCTGCAACTACTCGTTTCCAGATGAGAGAAACAAAATGGAGATGATGGTCAATTCTACTGGGATGAAAAAATCTCACATCAACTGAGATGCTTAAAATGAAAAAAGCTTGTGTTTGTTATTTTCAAAGGTGCCTATTCCCAATCCTTAGGTAAAGCCTGTCTCATTACACTGTATGTGGCAAAGTGCAATAAGCAAAGATTACGGCAAACTTCTAATCTTCCATTGTGCCAGGACAAAGTTTTTCAAAGGAAACCTATTGAACCAAAGTACAGGTCCAGTTCACAAGCAAGCCTGCTCTTCCTAGGGTCATGCAACCAGGTATGTATATGCTGGGCTGGTGCTTGGGCTTGCTGTTTTGAGATACAGTAGTCAGATACCAAGTCTGGAAACTTGGAAAGTTACGGAGGGGCTGTATCCAGCAAGTGGTGTAAGAGGCAGCCTGCTGCCACGCAGGCTTCCCTCACCTCAGCTGCACCTCCAGCTCAGGGCAGGCTGCGCAGCAGCTGGAACTCTGCCACCTTATTCACGTGAAGCAGTTTTACAACACATTTCTAGAAAGGGGTTGGTGGTTGAGCCTACTTACGTCTTAGTCCCAGATACTGTATATTAAACAAAAAAGTCTCTGATCTTGAATTAAGAGGATCAGGCAGTTTCATCCTAATATAACCCGAGTTATCCTTAATTTCCAGAGATGGGGAAATAATGATGTAATGGCACTTGCCGTACTGACGTAGCATTTTTCCACAGATGACCTTGTACAGCCCCTGAAGTCAGCACCCTTGGCAAGTTACAGCGACAGGCTTTTGCCAATGGAGACACGGGTGACATTTAACCCCTAAGATTCTCCATCTACATGTGGCATGTACTGTAGATGTGTATTTCTTCTGGATTATTTCAATTTAGTTCCAAAGTGAAAATACAGTTGCCAAAGAGTCTTGACAGCGATAGACACCCTGTGCTACAAAGAATGCTCGTAAGACTGTGGACATTTTTGTTCCTATTATATGTTACCCTCAAATAGCTGAAATCTTCTGGAATTTATATCACTAATGCCTGAGACTCAGAAGTGAAGTGCAACTAACCTTTGGATTGCTAATCTTTACAAGTACTTAACAGTTGCATTCTCATATAAGCATGTTTTTTGTTTCTAAGCTTGCAAGACAGCAAACTGCCATTGAACAGCATTGCTTCAGGTGTGGCAGCAGTTGTAATTACAGCTCTTCTTCTTGATAAGTTTATGGAAAAATATATTGATATTTCCAAAGTTCAGTTTTAAGAAAACTGATAATCTTTCTTGCTACCTGCTATTAGTCTTATCGCTGGTGGGTGTTGACAGTTTTTAACTACAACTGCAGCACTTCTATAGCTAATTTTGTTTTGACTCCTGGGGCACAGGGGGCTTATGGCATGTAGAAGTAATATACAGCTTGCACAAGTATTATTTAATTCCCAAAGGCAAAAGATGAATATCTTCACATGGGCATCTAGTGTGATAGTACAGAAAGAAAAGAACTGCAGACTGTAAAAATGGCTAAGCATATTTACCATTTTCTCTAGGCATTCTGCTTCAATTACAGGATATCCTTCCCTCCCACCCTTCCTTGAACATTTAATTAATTTCAATTATTGTTTACATTTTGATCAGTGCAAAACGATCAGGGAGAAAGTGTTAGACCACCCTGACAGGTTGCACGTTATCACACAGCTTTTCAAAGCAAGAGCTGCATGCTCTGAACGAGTTGCACTCCCAGCTAAATTCAAGTCTCCGCTTCCTTTTTTGGTGGCATAGCCGACATTTCAGATCATCTCTATTCCTTTGAAAATATTATTCTTTGACAATTCACCAGCAGAAGAAATATCCAGGGTGGGGAGTTGAAAGAATTAAAGAAGGGTGTTTTGCCCATGCCATAAACTGAGGGAAGGGCTGTGCTTGATAAACCCTCCTGTGCACATGCAAACGCTCTGCAGTGCTGCTCCATCATTTGAAGAGAACAGCAACTGTACACATGAAGATACAAAAGTAGTTTTAAGTTCTGCATGTTCCAACAAGTGCTGTGTAAGTAAATTCCAAGCCAGTAATATAAATACACAAATCAAAGGTCTCTAGCCTTTAGAGTGGGGCATCAATTTATAAAGAGATACAGAGAGAAGACAAGAAAAAAAATACAGTATGCGTTTTTTACTGAAATCTCACAAGTCATTTGTCTGGGTAGGGGAGAGAAGATAAAATCGACATCAAGCAACTTCTCACAAGTTGGTTCTGTAGGTGGGGGAGAGAGAGTGCCTTTGTGACAGTCGTGGGAAGGGTAAGAGAGTGCTTCACTGTGAAACTTGGATAAAATTGACATCAAGCAACTCGGGGGAAAAAAAACTTCTGGAACCTTAGAAGCTACAAAAAGCAAAATTTTAAATGAGTTACATTTATTCAGTTAAAAAATTGACAGTTAGTAATGGTCACATGAACACCAGGGAACTGTATCTACATTTCCTGACGTCAATATGAGCGGCACTAGGGTTTTTCTGTTTGTTTTCTTTTACGTATACAAATCTAATGCCAGTTAAAAAAATACAAAACAAAACTGAAACCCAAGACACTGTGAAATCAACACTGCTTAAAAACTCAAAATTCAATCTGATATATTTGAAAATAAATATTTTACCTTTCTTATTAAAAAAACACAACTCACCAACTGCTTTCAAAGCAGTAACTTCTTTAAGACCATTCCCTAAAGTGTTTCATAAATAATTACCCATTTTGATTGTCTATTAATGCAGCATCTCTCAGTCTTAGCTGGGGTGTCTATATTAGGCCATACAGTATTTTGTTCAGACACAGTGTTTTGTGTTTCCCCCCCCACCCCCTTTTTATTTAGGTACAATTTCTTTGAATATAGCATATCATGCTGGCAAAATTCATGCAGATGACATAGCATGAAGCATAGCAGAGCTTAAAATCACCTGTTAAAAAAAAAAAAGACAAGGAATGTAGTGTTAAAAATCATGATAGTGAAAAAGCAACTATCCAGTCTCACGGACAACCAAGACAATTTCAAATGTTCTCTCACAGTTGTCTCATCTACTATGATTTGTTTAAATATGTCTTTTTTAATCCAAATTCACTTAATTTTCTTCAACTTTTTCCACCTGGGATAAGTAAAAAAATAAAAGGTTAATTATTAAAACTAGTCTCTTTTCCCTTTTAATCAAAATAACCATTTTCCAGCCCTCTGACTGTATATCTAATTTTAATAATGATTTCAAATAGAGAAACTTATGAATCTGACATGTTTGACATCTCCTGATGCCGCAACATTTAAAACACTCATAACAATACCTGGGTTAAATCTCTGAAAATAGAAATGGTTCTCGAATCGACTTCAACATTTGAAAAAGGCCACATCTTTAGACCTTCAGAACATTTTCACACAAGTTATAATCCTAAGGGACACTTAGAATTATTGAACAGGCAAGTGAGCCTCCAGATGATTCTCTCTCATAGGCAACTGTGCAACTTAAAAAGTCTCCTTCCAAGGAAGCTATCATCATTAATCCCTTCCCCGGCCACATAAAACACAAAGCCAACCAGTTTTAGAAGCCTTTTTAATCTTGCACTTTGAGCCTCAAAGGATCACCATATTAAAGAAACATTTTCCAGAAATGTCTCTTGACAGTTATGCATGTTATTCCTCGATGCCCCCCCTCTTTTTAACAGTTTCACTGACTAAAGAAATAAACTGCTTTTCAAATAGTCTTTTCAGTAAAGTGCTTGTTATTACTCAAAAAAAAAGAGAAAGTGCTATTTGAGTCTTAAGAGAATTTCTTTTTCTGTGAAAAACTGCCTGATATAGCTTTATTTTATTCATTTTTACATAAAGCTGAAATGAAACCTATCTCTTGTAAGGATACTGGGTTACTAATTTTGGTGTTTGGCAGTAGGCAAGATGCCCACAGAAGGTGGTGACACACTGGAACCGTAGTGCAGAAGGTAAACCTTCTAGATGAAATGGAAGGCATATGGAGAGCTCCTACTAGAATCCTTTCATATTTATATACAAATATAATATATATTAAATATAATATAAAAATAGCTATATTTTTTTTTTCTCTGAAGTTATCCTAGAAGCTTTTCTTCAAATCCTCACCCATCGCAGGCAAACAATATCTGTCTCCTAAACTCCATGCAACTATGCCATCTTTTTCACTCCATCAGGTGTCACCAGCCCATTTCTTCATAAATACAATCCTCTCCTTAACAGACTCCTTCCCTTCTGTCAGAGTAATTCTGTAATGTTTATGCTCCAGAACCTGCAGCATCACAGCATTCATTATTGTCCTACTGATTAGGATGTTGCAAATAAGTCTATGACTGTACTGAGTCGGGCAGAAGCAAAAGGCTGATTAAGAAAGAGGCAATAGCCTGGTCCTCTTCCCGCTACAAATCAAGGACAGTTCAGCAACTGATTAGCAACAGGGGGAGCTGCACACCTTTTAAATATACACTTTTTAGTCACCAGCTGTGAAATAGAGCATCTGCATACTTGCACAGAATCTAGACTGAGTTCTACATACTCACTTCTGTAAAAAGTTTGCCTGATTCATGGCAGGAATTTTTAAAATGCGTGCTATGTTTTTCCAGTTTCTTTGAATTTCGCCATCTTCTATACTTTCTCTACTAGCTGGTAGTTCTGTAATTGAATGACCTCTCTCTGAGGTTACAAAAAGCTTCTGGCTCAAAGCATACATTTCCATAGTTCTCTTTCAGCAGTCATGCTATTGTCATCATCTAATTTCTCTCTCACCTAGTTTAGCCTTTTTACCAACAGACCTATAGCAGCACACCAGAGTATTTGGGAAGGGGAAATGGGAAGAGAAGTTTAAACGAAGCTTTATATAAAAAGCTGCGTCGTTAACCGTCTGGCTGGTATCTCTATTTTCTGTAATTCTCAGTGTAATAGCTTAATAAACCTATTTCACCACTATTCAATTCAATAGTTCTAACAGCACTATTAAAGCTCTCCCAGTTTTCTTTTTTAGTGCTATATTATTATTGTAATTGGTTAAAAACATTTTTATCTAACCTATTTTCCATTAAGCAAAAGTACTGATCGCACAGACCTCTAGTCAACGCAGCTTAATTTAGAAACAGGTGGAATGGTGTGGTAGGGATAGTAGAGCAAGGCAGGATTTCTTTACACAGAACTTTAGAGAAACAGGTTTCTGACAATTATTCCAGCCCAGAGGATGCCAGAAATCCCTTTAAAGAAGGGGAAGTGTTCCTTGCTATGTTTGATATTGGCATCGGTTCCTTGCTCCAGGTTGCAAGAGGCTTCCTGGAGCAGAAAGTAATCTGATTTTCTTTGGTACTGTGTTTCTCACACTCTCCTTCCTTGTTCACTGCTGTGCTTTTTTGTGCCAAACTCTTGCTTTATAACTGGGGAATAACAAAGATCTAATGGTGGGACACATGCAAAGGCTAACCTCAAAACGTAACCAACTGTACCAAATACTTGGCTAAACTGGTATTACCGTCGTGCGGGTTTGGTTCATCCAATAATACAATCAAACTGTTTCATAGTACAAAATAGTCCCTCACCATTTGGTTACATTCATCCAACTCCTCCTCAGTATTCAAGATTAATCCAGCTTTCTCTCCCTAACACTAATTTTAACTGCTTTTACTGTTTTTGTTTTTAATTATCAGATCTATCAGCATTTATTCATTTTCCTCTGAAGTTCTGGTTTCCACAAACTAGTACCATAAAAACCTACTGAACATTTACTTAAAATAGCACATCATATCTGTTGGAACTTTTTATTTTCTTTATAAAGTGAAGTCGCCTTCTGAAGTCTTAGTTCAGTGATATCTCTTAAATCGATAGCCTGGTAGTGTTAAATGCAATCGTGATCTCCCCCAAAACACACTTTAAATGCTATGAAAATGATTGAAAAAAAAACCAAAAAAATCAGCTTACTATTTCCTCCTGCAAAAGGAGTTCTACACTTTTAGTTTTTTTGATCTTTTAAGAGTATTACCTTCAAGGTCTAAGATTTTAGAGACTCCTCTGTTTCTGGCTAGTGTTTGAAGGGGAGTACCACTCAAAAATGCTCATGGTCTCAACTCAGACCATTATTAAAATCAACACAATACAGAAATATCTATGAAGTAGTTACACAAGTTTGGTTGACAATGTACTAAGACTTCAAAATTGAAAATGGTTACAGATTCAAGACATTGTAATTCAAGATGTTCAACATTATCACCTGAATTAAAATCAAGGCACTATGGGTTTTGTTGTTGTTGTTAAAATGACCCTGAATTAGTTCTGACTAATTTTTGAAGGAGAATAAAAAGATTCCAACATATTTTAACAAGTTACAATTCTCACCACAGAGAAAGTGGTTAAAAAGTGCCCAAAAGGTTATTAAATGTAAATATATTTTTGTGCAAATTACTCCTATAACTGAAACATTCTTGAAAATTACTGTCATTTTTTGTTAAACCTTTTACATAAATATTTCCAACTATGAACTATATCAAAAGATAGCTTTGGGGAATAAAATTCCAAACCATCCGCAAGAAAGCAGTGCAAATTCCTATTTTTCAAATAAAACTATGAATTATATATGAAATGATGGATGATATTCATGAATCTGAATGTCCTGAACCCTGATGCATGATCACCAGTTCAAACAGCTTCATCAATAATTTAACCTCAAGAAGTCAACTAACCAACACACTATACCTCACCAAACAAACCCTGACATCACAGACAAAGCACAAACAAGAGACTTGTGCCCACATTAAGGGTGAAAATAATGATGCATCATGTTGTAAACAAAAGGGTAGAACAGAGGAAAACATTAGTCTGAGTATGGCGTGAGAATTTAGGGAAACATATTCAAACCTACAAATAACAGATTACATTTTCATGCATCATATAAAATATTTTGCTCTTTCTCCTTTTATGCAGACATATACACAATATTTTACAGCATCTGTACAACAGAGAACTGGATTTCACACAACATTTTCAAAATATTTACTGTCCCGTAATCATCTGAAAAAAATTAGATGGTTTTTGGACTATATTCCTGGCATTTTTTTCTGCCAATTCAAACAATTGCTCCATGTCCATTTCAATACTTTAAAAATGTACAGGATTGATAAAAATACCAATATTTTCAGCATCCCTCTCATTTCAGTCACATTTTGATATCTCACCTGGACAAATTAACACATGGCAGCAAATCCTTCAGAACACAGAAACTGGGGCAACTATCAAAGTTGGCCATGTCCCCATCATCATCTTGTGGCTTTTCTTAACAGATTCCAGAAGTTAGAAGTAGATCTCAACACTGTGGTGTTAGAAAGCCTTCGTACTGCTACCTCTGTAGCCTCAGTGCAACTGTTTGTGGAGCAGCCCCCTCCTGGTAGTTTGCTTCAAGAAGAGGCAGAGCCCCACACTATTGTGGCTGAACTTTGGAAGGATCAGTCATCTTGTCAGTTCTGTGTCGCGAAAGTTGCTGCTGCTGCTGGGACTGATGCTGCTGGTGGTGGGACTGAGTAAAAGTGCTTTGTTGTAGTGGGAAAGCAGCAGAGAGGATAAGCTGAGCTGACTGATTTCCATGAAGTAACCTGGATGTCTAAAACATGGAAACAGAAAAAGATTATTTTTCCTGCTGCACTGAGAAACACAGGCCTAGCTGCTTTTTAACTTGTCATAAGGGTTGAATCAAAATAAACTTCTGATTTGGTCATTTAAGCTACGCAAACAATGCAAAGATTAATTCATACTAGCAAACATTGCAAAGGTTAGTTCATACTAATAAAGTTAATTAGCGCATCTGACCAATTAATGAAGCAGCTGTAACTGGTCTTTGTAATGTCTCGTGACAATAAGTAGGAACACATGGCAATTTGTCTCCATTTCAAGCCACAAGAGCATAACAGGGCTTAAGGAATCTATTTTAACAAGTGCAGGTGGCTGTCATTGCAGTCAAATGAAAAAACAGTACATGACTTGGCATAGATCACATTCATCCCCCCCCAGCCAAAATGAACAAAGAAACTGCCACATTTGCAGACCCAAACATCCCCTTTGAAGGAGATTTATTACTATTGGAAATAGTACTTAGTTTTAATATTAATCTTCTTAGAACCAAAAGATGATGGTTACTGAAGAAAAGCAATGAAGGATGGGTACAAATGCACTTGGATGTCTCGGTCCTGAAACACGTTCTTGCAGCAGAAAGTAAACTACATTGACTGCTGCACCTACAGAATCAGACTGCCCCAGTGAGCAGAGGCAGGAAAAACACTTTTCTCCCTTTTTAAAGAGCATTTGCTTCATTTCAAAGTCTAGCACTTTAATAGTTTGTATTAAAAATACTAAACTATTGCCTAGAAAGAAATTCTAGGACAGGAACAGACCTTTGGAGATCTTAATCTTTCACAAATCTTCTGTTTCACCAGAATTAAGTCAAATTTGTACCAACTTTTAAATTTGGAAACAGAGGTACAGATGCTACCAACCTGCTAAACAGCATTGTTGTTACAGTATTTATCTGACTTGTCAGACAACACAAATCTGCGCTCTGGTTTGATTCAGTTCAAGAGTCTCCCACTACATAAATGAGTGCTGAAATTCAAATCACTAGGTATTCTTCAGCTTTCTTTTTGAAAGTCAACTTGCAGCTGAAAAGCCTTTGCCTGATGCATGACTGAAATTGGTATGTTCCCGTGAAAGATTTTTTCAACAAGTCAATATTTTCTGTCAATGACCTAGTGAAAGAAAATTTTACTCAGCCCTAAACAGAACTGTAACCATTCCTTGTGCATATAAATGTAGGTTAAGCCTCCAATTACTTACTGCATTTGTGTATATTCCACCTGCGCACAGGATCCCAAATTTAGTGCAAATGGGAGACCACATATAGTAAATATTTTTAAAATAAGGATTTTTTAATTATGTATACTCTTAAAGATTAAAAAAGGAAAATTGACATTCCCAGAGTAGTTAACGAATGTTAAGAATATGCACAAACTACATCGTGATAGTTACATAGATTTTATCCTTCTTTGGAGAAGGCAACATCAGAGGCCAAATTAAGATTTTTTTAATGCACGCCTTCTTGGAGGCACTTCCTCTCTGTGTTCCAGCTACAACTACATCTCCCTCACCAGCATCACCTGCTGGGTGAGCTATGTGCCAGCAATTAATTGGAATCAACAAACAGCAACAGATTTCCCCATCAATTTTTTCTACCTTCTGGTTCTTTTCTCTTCTTTTTGAGATTTCCTGTCTCTAAACTCCTTGGGTTTTGCCTCCTTCTCTTTTGATCCAATGTCTTTTCTTTCTCCACTAAAACAAGGTTCTTCTCTACTCTCTGCTTACAAGGTTACTTGCTGCTCAGCCTCCCCTCTAGCCTAGACAGATGTTCATGCCTCATGTTAAGGGGTCATGTCTTGCTTTGGGTTGCATGCTGCTTTCCAGACCAAGCAATTCTGTTTGAGATCATCTCTCAAACCTTCTTGCATTAATATGTGAATGCAAAGAAAATGCAAACTGTTTTAAAGGGAAACATCTGTTTTTTTCCTCCCATGCTCAAGCAAGAGCAGCAATTCAAAGGGAAGAAGACATAAAATAGGACAAAGCATAGAGTCAAATTACAGGAAAGTCTACCTCTACTTTAAGTAGTAAGATTTTAGAGAATGGCTACAGAATAAACTTATTTCATGCATCAGGCTTGTTCATAGGTTGCTATTTTAAGCGCTCTGTTTTCAGATAAAGCACCCCTAGGATAAGCTAGCAATGCTGAAAGTGTCAGGACTTTGAAAAAT
Organism: Haliaeetus leucocephalus; assembly: GCF_000737465.1. Lineage (NCBI taxonomy): Eukaryota > Metazoa > Chordata > Aves > Accipitriformes > Accipitridae > Haliaeetus > Haliaeetus leucocephalus. The sequence goes on from NW_010972875.1 coordinate 8,178,208, forward strand.
TTGTAGAGAATGCTGCATTACCTGTAGGAACTGTTGGGGGTGCTGGGTCAGCTGTGGCTGAGCTGGTTGCTGAACTGTGGTGAGCTGCTGCTGATGGTCTTGCTGACTTTGCTGCTGCTGCTGCTGTTGTTGCGTTATTGACAAAGTCTGTGGCTGCTGCTGTTGGGCAGCAAAAGTGGGATAAGCTGTCACCACCTGTCCCATAAACATAGTACTTGGTACCATTACTGCTCCACATGCTACTGGGGCCGTGACAAGTTTTGTTACAAGTTGCTGACCTTGAGAAAATCTGTTAATAGAAAAAGACATTTGGAGTCTCTTTAGGAAAAATAAATCAAGCATCACGTGCACTTGCGATTTGTCAGGTTCATACTTTGCTATAAACAACATGGGTCTCGATAAGCCTGTGAACATGTTATTTTGGGCAAAGTTTAGTTTAACAATTGTATTCATATATAGTTAAAAAAATAAATCATGTGATTTTTTAATGCTACTTTAGTTCCTTTTGTATATGATGGAACTATGTAAGCATATCATTATAGCAAGTCATCTGAATATTGAAGATTTACCTGATTTGTCTATCCTGTGTAAAAGTGGTTACTGCAGCAGCATTCTGGTTATTGTTCTGTGGTAAGCTAGAAGGAACCTGGACCACATTTCCTGTTGTTGGCTGAGAAATCACCATAGTGTTATACAAAGGTGCTGAGACTGTGTTCTGTGACTGACTGGCAGACTGACTGGCAAGAGAAGACTGTTGATTGTGTCCACTAAGCACATTTTGTTGATTATGCTGAAAAGAAAAAATATTTTATGAGATAGTAAATTGAAAATAGCCAGGTACTACAGCTGTTCTCCTCATTGTCATTTCCCATACTTCACAGCTGCCAATGTTTTTCTATTACAAATGAATTCTTAATTTAAAGTACCCAGGTATTTCTACTGACTGAGGTTTTGGAGGTGGGACTGGCCCTCAGACATCTGAAAATCTCTTAGATTACCCTCTTCTCCTGTTCAGGTTATTTTTTTTCCTGAATTTTTCAGCTACTTGCATACTGTTTGTTGAAAATCCTATTTTCCACTCCTTTAGCATCTCTGTGCCAGATTTAGACTAAAATGTGCACATCACATCAATCGATTTCTTATTTGAAAGTTTGGAACTAGCTTACTGCTGAGATGGTAACACTGTCCACCACTAGTCTGCCTCTTCACAAATCTCAAAAAGAAAGTATGGAATTTGGATAAAGGTACAGAGGAGGGTGACCACAGAGACTGAAGGTATAAGGACCCTCCATACGCAAAATGGTCAAACCCATTAAAAGTGTTCAGCTTGAAGGACAGGCTTCTATGGACATACATGTGTCAGAGGACTTTGAAATCACATATGACTGAGAAGGTGAAAAGCGAATAGCTGCTCAATGTGTTTCCCAGTATATATATAAGCTGGGTAGCAAGTTTAAAAAACAAACATAATCATATTTTACAGAGAGTAAAGCTGTAGAACTCACTACAAGATACTGTGAATTTCAAAAGTTTACATGGAATTGAAAGAAACTGAATAAACTCATAGAATAAAAAGGCTATTACATTACAGATGTCATACACCTATGGCATCTGACAAATTGCTGAAGAGTAGAGAAGTCAACTGCAGAACCACCAATATATTCTTGTCCTGTTCCTATGCTTTTTCTGGTTCTTTGCTGTCTGGACACCAGGTTTCAAGCTCACCTAGTACAAACCTCAAGTTATATGTTCTGTCAACAGAAAAATCATAGACACTCAAAAAAAGGCATGCTAAAAGTTTTTGTGATACTGGTCTTTCAAGAAAGCTACTTGTTATTAATTATTTACATGCCTAAGTCTTAACATAAAAACAAGATCTGAAATTGCATTACCAAGAACATAAATGCATTTCAATTGTAAAACTTGGAACATAAAGAAATTAATATGACTCAAAAGACATTTAAAAAAAAATTGTTGTGTTTCAGCTATGGTTTTGAGCACATATTCTATCCAGCAAAATCAATAATGAGAATTTTACCTGTGTTGCAGTACTCTGCAAAGGCTGTTGCTGTATCATGTGTGGGGTACTTATATGGCCTGTGTTCATCCCACTTTGAGTCTGATTAGTCTGAACAACTTGACCTTGCATGTTTATTGGCGTAAGCTGCTGAACATTTGAAGAATTTCCAGAAGCAAGCTGCACAGAACCAAAGTTGAGTCCAGAAGTTGACTGCTGCAAGAACATCTTAAAAAAAAATCCCCAAGTTAGCTTTTAAGAAAAATCTGTTAATTGTTCAAGATGTTTTAGAGAATCTAAACTTAATTATTTTATATCAATATAAGATAAAGTTTCATCTTAGTTATTAGAAGTGTTGAAACTGCATTGCAACCACCTAGAGCAAAAGGCCCAACTCCCATATACAGTCAGTATTCAGAGACTGTACTGTAACTGGTAAGACAAGAATCAGAATCCTGATTCCTAGAGCTCTAAACATTAAGGTTTACTATTTGTTCTTAAAGAAAAAGTACTATTTAGACACTAACTGGTAATGTAGTCTACAACTGTCTAAAGATAAAAACATATTTGAGATCACATTTCTATTTGTAGCATCTCCAGCAGTGAAACTAATTCAAATGAAGAAAATCTTAGAATCCAGGCATAGCACCAAGAATGTAATCTTCCTTGGCAATCAAGAAATCATGATTATACTGAACTTTCCAACATTGTTGTAATAAACTGAATTCAGCACAAAAATATTTGAGTCTTTACAAAAAGTTAGGCCCAAGACTACAAGAAGACAGGGTAATAAGGTAGAATGTGCAGCACTTAGATCTATTTTCCGTAGCTTCCACAGTCCTGAATAAGGTCCCTCCACAGTGCATGTGAAGAGAGCTGTGAATCTCTCCTTTTGAGGCATCTATAAGACAGTCTACTGCTGGCAGGCTTATGCTAGACAGGATAAAACACTGAAAATGCTACATGCCAGAAGCTCCTACTCTGCAACAGAATTTATGCAACATACTCAGTACTTCCAGGAAGTATTTTTTTCTACTCTTTATTCACAATCCACACTGAAAATATTTAGATTATTTCCTTAAGGTATATTTTAGTTTTGGGTGGGTTTTTGTTTGGTTGGTTTGGGTTGGGTTTTTTTAACTAGAAAAACCCAACAGGGTCATTCTTTTCTTCCAAAGATGGCTGCTGAAAAGAGAATGACAAAATTAGAAAAAAAATATACCAGTTGAAATACAGAAATCAGGTAGTCAGCTGCTAGACTGAGTAATACATCCTTTCGACTTCTTGTCTTTCTGGCTCAGTAACTACTTCAGTATACCATGCAAAGTAGAACCACTTCACTAGGAGGGTGCATAGCAGGACCACAGCCTGATAAGTTAGGACAGTTTAAGAAACAAAAGGTATCAATCTGACACCCTCGAGCTAAAAGAGGAAATAAATGCTTATCTTGCACATTTTGGATTAATATTCTAATGGCTACAAAACTTTGCAAGAAGTAACAACCACTGCATCCTTTTACATTTAGGTTTAGGCATAAGCTAGGCTTGAGCTACTCAACACTGAAAACACACTGGGGCACTTCCAGATACATTCAGAAGCAAAATGGCAGGTACCTCAGGAACAGTAGCTTCAGATGCTATGGATTTTAGGCACATTAGGTCCAGATGGCAGCTGACAGGGGGTAGGGAGGATCACCTTGTGGAATTAAGTACCCAAGTCTCATTTTAGATGCCTAAATTCTCTACAGATCAAACCTGTAACAGTTACACTAACTCACCTGGAGTCCTTGACCATGGACAATTTGAAGCTGCTCTTGAATCTTACGCAACTCTTCCTGCTGCCGATGAATATTTGCCTCTATCATGCGTGTTCTTTGCTCTAGCTGGTCCTTTAGATGCTGCATAGCTCCTAATTGAGCTGAAAACTGAAACACAGGCTGTAGTGCAATGAATAAATTAAAAGCTGAGCAAAATTAATGACATGTAATTTATGAGCAGTAAATACATTCCTCCACAGTAGCAAAGCACTGCTTTTTAAACTGCTAATAGCCATAATCTACGGACAAATTCATTAGTATGAAAATGTCACAGAACTCACATTTAATTGATGCATTAGATTTGGTGAACTAAAAAAAAAAAAAAATCCATAGCAGAAGAAATTGACTGGTGTCCAAATCACCAAGACTCTATAAAAAGCCCTAGTAATTTACATGGTACTGCGGATGTTAAAGCTCTCCCAGGTTAAAAATTAGAATTGTACCACTTTACCAAAAAAATTCACCCAGAGCTAAAACATATGCAAGTAACTTGGGAATACCCTCAGTCACAAACTGTTGAAGGCTGAGCATTTCTATTCTTTCCTAGACATCTGCTATGGGCCACAAGTCAATATAACCTTTTGATACTTATGTCCTATCTACAGGACATAGATCTTTGGTTGGACCTGATACCACTATCCTTATTTCATGAAAGTGTTTCATAGACTAAGTTGCCTTGTGTTACAAGCATATGTGTAGAAAGTTACCAGCATAACTGATGGATTTTCAAATTCATGTCCTACAATATTTTATCTTAAATTGTGTTTGTATCTATGTTTCTAATGGCCAAGGCTGAAAACTATACCCACACAAATAACAGGAAGAAAAAAAATAAAGGAAAACTGTCAAATTGGGAAATTTGCTCTTTTCAAGAGAATAATGCTAAAGGTGACTTTGGCACCAAAGAACTCAACTTCTGAAAGAGAAATTAACCTTATATTCAGAACAAGACTGTTTAAAAATAATAAACAATAAATCAACTTAATCCATACCTGCGACATGCCAGACTGGAGCTGTAAAGTTGCAGGCTGAGACATCGTTGGCTGTGCTACTGGTTGTCCCAGAGACTGGGAGCTTAAAGACTAGGATTTAAAAAATCATTCCATAAGTGGAAAAGAATGAAATTCGTACTTGACATGAAATATTTCTTTACATAAAGTGTCAATTCCAAAATAGCATCACATAAAAAAAAAAAAGTAAATGTTTCCTGAAATATCTAACCTTAAATATTAGAGAATTAAGAACATGAGAGCAATTGATTATATACATAACATATATATCGTTTTTCCACTGCTAAAAATATATAAAAGCAGTAGGTATAAACCAGGAAAAACAGGAAATTACAATGACAACTGTTTTAAAAGTCTTATTTGTAGTAAGGGAAAAACTTTTTCAACAACTTTGGAAGTTGACACCTTTGATTTATTATTACACTAATAATTTTTAAAAATAGATATTTTAATAAGCATTCTATTTTTGAAGTGAATGTATTAGTTCAACTGGAACATGAGCACAAAGTACACAAAGCATGACATTTTCTCACGTTACCAAGATTTCAGAAACTATATGAAAGTATTCACTAATATTCTTAAAAGTTGTAAATTTATATGATTTCTCTATAGGGACACACATAGCATTATGTTGGCAATTTTTTATATATATATGTATATAACTGCTTATATACATATCTACACTAAAAATGCAGAATCATAGAAAGTTATGTGTGAGTGAAAGCAGAGATTCATACTCAAGCTTGCAAACCCTAATGCCAAAAAATACTTATATGCTTAAATATTCTATTCCCTTAAAACATAGTATACCGAAGTTGCATATTGATGATAACAATTCTGATAGTCACGTATTCCAAGTGAAACTGTTACAGTTTAAATTATGTGTTTTCAGAAGAAATAAAGCAAAGGTTATATGGATTTAATAATACACTTTAAAGGTGAATTACACTGATTAAGTACAGAATTTTTCTCTGAAGAGTTACCTGACTACTCAGAGATGATCTTCTTTGTGTAGTCTTTTCATGACCAGATAAGCTTTGCCTTGGAGGAGTGCTAGTGTCCAGTGTCATTTTAGTCGGTGTTGCTGACAATGTTCAGAGTTAAAACAGAAAGAGACATGTTAATAGTTATCTCAGTTCTGCAATGCAATAATCAAATCACAGGAAGCTTTTCATGAATAAAAAGAAAGCTTAAGGCTTGGACTCTTTTTTTTACCCTGACTATCCAACACTAATGCAATCTGATGGACTGAAATAGAGTGTTCTAGGGTCTGCTATTGTACTTTTAGAAGAAGTCACTTGTCATGGTTTAACATCACTATACAACCTCTGAAAATTTGAGTGGTCAGCAGATCTCTGAACCATCAAAAAGGACATTTTCATTTGCACACCTTTCATAAAATGGTGATTAACGGCTAGTTATGCATTTAGTTCAAGTAAGGAAAGAAGAGAAAGCCTTCACTAGGAAGGCAATTATATTTTCAACAGTTGGTGCTTACATGAATGATCTGATACTGCAGTATGTGAAGATTTTCGTGAACTCCTGGAGGAAGCAGAAGGTGTGGGGCTGGTATCAAACCTTTCCAATGCTTCTTTGAGACTCACTGTGTTTATGTGATTGTCAGACCCAGAGTCCTGACTCTGAAGGGACATACACAAACAACAATTATTTTATCTGATTCAGCACACAATGTACATTTCTGTTAGCAAATATCTAAGACCATGCTGTGTCTAATTAACCCCCTTACACAGGTGACTGCAGAAGTAGTGGCCTGTTTTGTATCTGTAAGCTCAGTTTCCACTTGTGGCTTTTATCCTTGGAAAAGAAACCAAACCAGAGCCATATACGCCTAGAAACCAAAATGCATGGAGACATAGGCCACAAACCGACTGCTGAGCTGACCTCCTTCTCTAGCTACTCAATTCACTCTGAACACCAGTGCAATAAGTGAACTGCTTATTCTTTTGAGAAAGGTGAGTTAATTCCACTAGAAGGAGCACTGTCAGATGAAACTTACTGAACTGCCAAGGCAAAACACAACAGAGCATCTGCACAAACTGGCTTATCTAAAACTCACTGAGCTTCCAAGAACATTAATTCAAAATGAATTTTGTATACTTCTAAGAAGTGGGACAGAGTCATACAATGAAATAGCTCCTGCTTTCCTCTTGTGAATTCCTTGAAGCCATCTTAGTGTGTTGACCTTGGTTTTTCAGATTATGGGTGCTTCCAGTAAGGAAGAAAATTTATTTATGAATCAAACTCTGCAGGAATCAGATCTTAATAAGGACTTATGGACATTGCCATGTTATAACTACATGCACATGAACTTCTGAAAAGAGGAGGGTAAGTGTTCACGGCAGAATACAGTTAAACACCCTTCCTAGACTACTTTATCATTTTAAACAGTCATACTATTTAGAGATCAAAATAATTACTTTATCTGTAACAGGACAAAACACTTCTTGCTGCTGTGTATTTGCTTACATATTATTTTTAGTATGAAAGAAAGAAGACGTAAAATAAAATTATAGAAGACACTCACTTTATCTGCTGTTATCTCTGGAAGAGACTCCTCAATACCAAGTTCTCGTCGTCTTTCTGCTCTAACTTCTGCATAACTAGAAGAACAAACCAAATGTGACTGCTATGTTCTTGGATGATTTAAAAACATACCTCAAAACCCAAACTTCTCAGAGATACCTTGCTTACAAATATCTCAGAAAGTTTTCCAATGACTCTTTAAACTGCTATGATTTCTCTACCTTCAAAAAGACCAGCAATACGGCTCCCATGCCAACAGATTTTCTCTAATATAGATTTTTAAAAATAACTTACCTTACAACAGTGTGCGTACAGACAATAAACTCTGGCCTGGAATTCCACTGGTGATACGTGATATAGTAATGTGTTTGCAGCCAAATCCATTGTTGTCCCTTTGTAAGGAATCTGTAGTAACATGACTTCCCTTTCCCATATTGCATTACTATAAAAGTGAAGAATAAAGTTGACTGTCTTTCCAGTCTGTAAATATTACAATTACATAATAAACATTATTTCCCAGCTTCATATGGCCCAAAATCATGTCTAAATTCAGTATTATGACAATGACTAAGAACAGGTTTACAACTGTAGCTTTCTACCAAAAAAATTTTACACCGCATTTTTCAGAGAACTGCAGAACTCAAACTCCATTTTTGTGGTTTTTTTTTTTACATACTGTGAAAAATTTATGTGCAAAAAATTTAAATACAGCTTTATAAAGAAAACCACAGTTGAACAGAAAGCTTATTCAATTACATGTTTAAACAATTTTTGCATTTATTAAACATCACAGAGCCTTTTAAATGCTATTGGAAGAACTAGAGAAGTATTAGTCATAGTGCTGTGCACTCCAATTTACCACAATGAAAACTTTAAATTATAAGACAAAGTTAAATCTGTTTTGTAGGTCTGTATCAAAAGAAAAAAGATTAACATCAGCAGTGCAATTATGTCAAATGAATGGGAGCAAAGACACTTCAGTCAAATATAGCACAAAATTTCACTACAACAATTGTACATTTTAACGAACTTTAAACTGAATATCTATAAAGCAAACTTGCTCATTTTAGCAACTTAGTTGTACTCACAATGCTCGTGACATTTTGCCAGATTATCTAGATCATCCACATGATAATAATCATAGCCTGATGTTCCCAAAACTTCAAAAGGAAGATAACCTATTATCGGAGGTGCCCTAATTAATACAAAAATTAATGTCACTTTATTTTCACACAAAAATCCCAAACAAAATTATTTCATTATATACATTTTCTTGTTTACAGTATGTGCTCTGAAAAAAATTAAAAATTAAACCCAACACAAGCTATGAGTAGTTAATGCTGATTGGTGGACTCTAAATATTATAGCCACCACTGTGATTCAGCTACTATTGCTGCTATACATAGAAGGAATTGCACCTGTGATCCAAGAATAGGAACTTCCATTCTAAGCTATGTCTAGATGTGAACTCTTCATTGGGTTCTTCAACAGTGCACATTTCCTAAAAAGTAAAAAAATAAAAATCTCTCTCAAAACTGCTCTATTCTAATTCATAAGCTCTTCTGAAATTCAGACTTACCTAAAGTTAGTAGATAACTTCACAATAGTTATAATGTTATTTTTAGACAGCTTCATTGTTTTTGCTTGTTTAGATGCATAGTACTGAGGTAGAATCTAATCTCAGCTGTGCCAGACTGACACTCACTTCATTTAAATGGAACAACCCTGGCATGAGATTAAACTCAAGCTCAGTATCTACAAACACTGTAGTATAAGCAGAAATCAATAGTTCCTGCAGTTACGCTTTTAACTTGCAACAAGCAAAAGAAGAGATGAAACACTCCCACCAGACACTCTGATTACAGTATATGCTTATAATGGGTAAAAACCAACATTAGCAAGATGGTCACATTATTTTGAGTTTAGGAGCAGGATTCTTCCTTTTAGTGAATACAGAGTACTCTAAATCACTTTGGCTTGAGGGCACAAACATGTACTACAAATAACACACAGTTCTTACGTTTAGAACTCATGAAAAGTAAGAGAATGATTTTTTTTCCACTATTACAACAAGTCCTCAAGGTATTCTGTACATCGTTTTAAATGTATTCCACTCAGACATATGTGCAATCAGTGCATGTCAGTCAATTTCTATTATCCCCTTCCAGAGAGGTAAAGATGCCCTGCCAAGTACTGTGCCTCATGCTGAGACAGTGACGGAGCTAAGTACCCCAAGCCAGTTGTTTCTTTTGCAAACTCCTCTAGTACTGCCTTACAAGAAGGAAGATGGATGATGGAATACATGCATACATACAAATACACCCCTCAAGAATGACAATAAAATTAGAGATCAGTAAATCTTTCTTTTCTGGACACCTGCACATTTGTCACACTTGTAGGAGCTTGCAATAGTATTCCCATTGCCAGGAACACAGTAGAATCTATTGATGATTGGATACCACAACACTTTCCTAAAGACTACAATATGGAAGCCGCTGCTGCACTGACATTGTATTCATGACACACGTGGACAGATGAGCACACTGCTGCTCTGCAAACATCTATAACTAAAATAGTCCTGTGGAAAAATACTGTAGAAGACTAACTGTTGTTCCTACAAAGGGACCACCTTCTTTTCATACTTTCAGGTTATAATACAGAGAGTTTAAGTGGATATTTTGCAGTTCTTTAGATAGATATTTCTAAGTTTTCTTTCTATGAAAGAAAAAAGTGAACATATCTAGGTAATGTTCTTTCCTCACCTGCATCAGTGTAAAATCTAAAGACAGTGACTAGAAAGTATGACAGAGGTAATCAACAAAATCACTCTGGGCACAAATTTATGACTCTTGGTGTGACTTCCAGTTAGCAAGACTTAACCTCCAAAACTGAAAACTACCCCTAAAACCCAAAGCTCATCTAATTTCCTAAGATTACAGCATTTAATAAAGCACCACTCATAGCAAAATAAAAGAAATGACAGAGCAAGTGTATAGCCCTGAGCTATGCTTTTGATTTGTTGTTTCTTTTAATGTAATTATTTTGGCACAAGTCAAAACAAAAGTAAAAATAACTTCAAGTGCAGGCAGTAAAATCACAGTAAAAACATCATTGTTAGAGAGGAGCTCACAGCAGGTTAGTATCTGATTACTCAATGCATTTATATTAATATTTGCAGATATTCCACTGTAAAATACCCCTGGATAGAAGCTATCTTGTTCAACAAGGCATCTTGTTGAAGTTGTCAACAAGGCATCTAGAAAAGAAAGGACTTTCATTTGTAACAAAAAGTATTCTGGTAGAATACATTTGGGTGGATTAATCTTGTCACCTTGATAGGATTCAATCATTTACCAGTCAAAATGCAAGACAAATGTTTTAAAGAATGCGTAGAGCCAAATCCTTCACTGGGGGGCAAAATTTGTGGCATATTTTGTTACAAAAGTGGTGGGTCATATACAGAAAATAAAACCTTGAACTTTCAGAGTTTATTCTCATAAATACTATGGCTTTCTTCAAAAGCACTGTATATCCTTGAGAAATTACATTCTAGGTTAAAAAAAAAATCCAGAACCATATACCATCTGAAATAAAGAGAAAAAGTGGCAGATGAGCAGGCAGGTTCTACCTTAAATAAGGCAATCCAGTACTAAAATATACATCTTATTACTGGCTGCATCACACATCTGTTAGTAAAGTTACTGGGCTGGTAAAGTTCCTGATATAACACTTATTTGCTAGACTCAATAACAACAGAAGTTATCAAAAGAATATAAACAAGTATCGTCAGGTTAAAAGTCTTCACAAGAAGAGCTCCCAGACGAACAGCACTAGTCAAAACCCTTGAGAGGATGTTAAAACCTCTGTAACATGAAAGCTTACTTAGGCACTAGGGGCTCAAGTTCAGGTAGAGGAATGAAACTTTGGCCAGAGTATAACCTGTAAGGCTTTTGCCCTCAGGAGACTGAGACCTGAATGATCATAAATGGATGTTCCTCAACTTCCAAATGTCTTGTTCCAGAAGTAGGAAACACAGAAGTTTTACTATAGTACATTCTAACCTGTCAGACTTTAAAAGACAAAAATATTTGCAAATCCTGCTGGGTTGGTCTTTTTTCCCCAAGTATTTCATGAAGCAAAAATCACACATTTAACATCTCTACCAACCACCGGCATAACAGCAAGAACATTATTTAGACCCGCATGGGAAGAAAAGTGTCAGATGAATGATTTCCATGTTTCAGGAGAAATAATCAACAAACTCTCTCTGGCATGCAGTCTGGAGAGATCCAATTCCTATTCAACCTGACAGAACTGAAGTAGTTTATACCATTTGTCCACAGGCTCCCTACTACACTTTCAAAGTGCCAAGTATATAGACCATGTCCTCAGAGGCTACCACCAACAATATTCAGCTTAAGACACCAGTGCATTCAACCTACAGGCAGAATATTTAAATATTCAAAGAGTTCTGCATGACAGACAGCAGCTTAACCATGTGCCGTATACGTTTCACGGCATTTCTTTACAACTGAATTGCAAGAACAAATGTTAGCTAGTAGACTATCCTGTACTTTGATTAATATATTTGTATAAAACATATAATCTGAATCACAATCACAGACTTTCCTGTACTGTATCCTGAGTATTTATTTTGACTGATTTTGGTGAGGAACAGGATTATACTTGGTAAACCACAAACTTCATACACATCCAGTTCTAAACTTGGAAAGATAGCTTCATTGTACATTAGCAGTTAAGCAAAATGTTCTCTTTAAACAACCGAGTTACTGAGTAACAGTACTGAAACAAAACAAGAGTTCTATTACAGCAAACCCAACACTCAGTTACTGACAAGTAATGTTAGCTTTCATTAAGCCCCACCAGATTTGCTTCTGTATCAAACTACAGCAAAACCATCAGCAACATGAAATTCACATCCAAGTTTCAACTAAAACTATTAATTTCTCCAATGAAAGTGGAATCTTGATGTTATCTTTCATTTTGTTTAAGTTAAACTTGCTCAATTATATTCCTGTGGACTTCTTCTAAATTAATTTCTTGCATATTACTATTTCATATGACTATTTAGAAGTGGCATTCACTGTAACAACTTCATTTGATGCTCTGCATAACATTTAATTTATTTGTGTGTGAAGTAAGAAAAACAGACACTTTCAGTTTCATAGAATAAAATTCCTTACGGTTTTCATTAATAATATTTGAAATGCTGTGTGCATTCTCTCTGAAGTTTTCCTGTTCAGAGTACATTTTAAAATGATCAAAAGTGATTTCATTTGTACATACCTTGATAAACTGAGGTGTAGCTAATCTAACTGTGGCTACAAAGCAAACTTTGTCTTCATATGAAGGCCGGTGCGATCGCTGAATAGTTCCTTCAAACCCATTGTGCGCTGAGTTGGGAACTGAGGGAAGATCGAGGAGAAGAGGTCAACACAGATTACAATATAAGCATGGAGAAAAATGGCAGTAAAAGCACAAGACAAATGGCCCAATATTTATCTAATGTGGTTTGCTTATACTTTAACATGTATTACAAAAATGCTACGTATATTATATACACATTATGCACAGGAATAGTAGTTGTACAGTAGTAATGGGAACACAACCATGAAGTAACTTTCTCAAAGAACTAAAATTACACTTAATATGATATTATTTAACAAAGCAGTTTTAAGAAACTAATAACAATTCTAATCCTTCTTGGTAACTACTAAAAATGACTGGAATACACCTTCTTCAAAAAAATCTTTAAAATTTCTCTTTTGTATCAGGTTTCGCTAACTTTTTCTTTTGAACTCTAAGGTAAGTATTTCTTTTCTAGGCTTCCATCACATTCAAACGACACAAGCTGAAGGCACACTGAGTAACAGAACAATCAAAGGCACAACAATTATGTATGTGAAAGAATCAGGACACCGAGCTGAGAACAAACCAATTCCACTTACTGAATCACAGAGATGGATGGAATCATAAGGGGGCAAAGGATGGACTATACCTCAAAACAGATTAACCTTATCTTTCATTTCCAGCAGACAGCAATTTAGTTTATCTTTACTAAGCTCTAATGATGGTGACTCCAAAATGCTGTCAGGCCCTTCCAAGCCTAACTGGTTTTAGTTCAGCTCTAGATTAGAACTTCTACTGAAGTTTCTTCATGCAATTTAAGCTTACAGCTCCTTGCTCTTCCCATCAGAAAGAAAATGGGTAATTTCCTTCCTCTTTATCTTATCCCTTCTCCTTTGATCTTCAGAGTTTATCTTGCCTTGTAAGTTATATTTTTGAATTTCTGATTGCTTTCATTGCTCAAGTCTGAAGTCTCTCCAGCTGCTTTACTTACTCCAGACAAATAGTGTCAAAAACTGGATGAGGACATATGGGTGCTAAGAATTGCAATGGGATTATTTCATGTGGCTTAGACTATATTTTAGAAAGGCTTTTGTATTTTCACAATTTGGTGATTGATCATGGTGATTTGGTCATGTTCAGTTTACATTCCACAGTAACTCCTTTTTCTAAAGGACTACTATCTAGCTGACTGTAACCTTTTCCTCTGTTAATATAATTTGTTTTGTTCTTAGTCAATTTGTATGCTTTTTTCCCCAAAAATAATTTATTTTCTAAAATAGGGGCTGAATTCTTATCTTGTTTTTAGTGTTCTCGCATCATTTCATGACTGCAAACTACGTTCCATTATTGATAACATTAATGAAAATACTGATCAAATCCAGAAGTCCATTAAAACTTCATTTTGATGGTGAACATTAGTAACCTTTCCAACTAGTTTCTGCAGCTACTCTCCAGCAATTTCAATTAACATGTGCTAGCCTTACGTGTTTGTGAGAACAGAACATGATAACTGTCAAAAGCATATTAATAAAGTCCATCATTTATTTGCGCTTCGTCCTCTTATCCACACAGTGTATTACTCTTTGGTAGAGGAAACTGAATTGATTTGATGCTATTTCTACCTGAAAAATCCACAATGGTTGCTATTCAATTCCCTGCTAGCTTCCTGAAGCTCAAATATAGTTTAGTTATTTGTTCTGGAATATTTCTCAATATTGAATTGCAACCAATCGGTCTGCAGTTTCCCAACTCCTCCTCTTTCCAAGACTGGCACCATATTTGGCCTTTTCAGGCTTGTTTCTTGTCTTTCCTATAATAGTACATACCTGCATTTGGCACTAAGACTCAACCTCTCCCCATTTTGTGAGAAAAATACTGCTATCACACAAAACCCCATAGGTTTATTTACAAAATATGTTTTTGATAATATTTTGGGGGGTGATCTTTATGAAGATCTACTACTGACCACAATGCACAACCCATTTATTTGGCTGACCAAATAAACATGCCTCTCAAGTAATTAGTCAGCACAGGCTGGCCAAACAGATTAGAGATGTAGTACAGGGGAATAATATTAGTACATAACTAATAAAAATAACTTCAATGGAAGGGAGAGGGAACTCAGTGCAGAAAACTGTACTGGCCGATCCACTTATCTGAGTGGTAACTCCTGTCAGTGAAAGCACAGAATTGAAATGACGGAGAAACCAACATTTTACTTCCCAGTTCACCGCATAATGAGAACTGCAGGTACTCAGTACCACTGATCTTCAAGTTACTTAGTCACCTTCTAAAGTATGGATTATGCTTAACTAAATTCAGGCTCTTTATTTTAAAGTGTTTGCTTAAATTTCTCTTAGATTCTTTTAAAAATATTTTACAACATACTAGTTTCTTTAATTGAAAGCATTAAGCAGAATTACTTACATTTTGAATTCAAACGCGCGGAGCTGTAATACCTGATAGGCAGTTTTAATTCTTTTTCATTAAAACAATATAGAAGTAATATAACTCTGCTTCAAGCTCTTCTTTTGAAAGAGAGATTTTAGTCCACCATCAAGTGCTGTACAATGGTCCCAAGCCTGTTTAGTTGTGAAGTTGCCTAAGTATTCCACTCTAATATCGCTGAAATTACTTACCGTTATTCAAACACTTGAAATTTCCTATAAACTTTACATATTCGTATGTAGGTTGCTCTTTTGGATCTATTGTTCCTCGCAGCATATGGCAACAGAATTCTAGTTGATTCTTTGCTGAGAAAAGAATAAACAAATTAATAGCCTACATGCTTGATGAAGCGCACAGGCAACATGAAATGGAAAGCAGGAATAATTAAGCTGCATACTTATTGAGATACTGTAAGTGTTGTGATTGCAAATGGCTACAGCCTCTGCTTTTAACCAGCGCAATATTAACTAACCTAAAGAAAACAACTCCTTTAGAATTCATGCATGAAGGGCTTGAATGCTAATGACATAGAAAACCCCTGAAAACTAGAGCTATTTTAAAGAAGCAGCTGCTCTAAACTTAATAAAGTATGCACTTCCAAAACCCATTAGGCTGCTACGGTTTTATTCTTGCCAACTGCTACAACTGTCTAAATGGAAGCTGTATAAACAAGATGAACATTTCTAATACGTGGGTAAGTCATAGAGCGAAATGCAATGCAACGCTGAAAATTTTACTCTTCAGGCGGGGGGGGAACACAAAAAAGTGCTTCTGTTCTTCAGAGGTCACCCATATGTTTCTGCTTAAATAACACTGGAAGAAAGGAACTGATTACATGTGATGCAAAGCAGATTATTTTTAATACAACTACTGTACTGGTTTCACCTGGGATAGACTTAAATTTTCTTCATAGCAGCTCATATGGTGCTGTGTTTTGGATTTGGAACAGCATTGATAACACAGTCCAACCTAAATGATTCTATGATTCTATGTTTTAGCTATTGGTGAGCAATGCTTACATAGTGCAAAGCCTTTTCTGCTTCTCATGCTGCCCCACCAGTGAGTAGGCTTGTGGTGCACAAGAAGCTGGGAGGGGACACAGCTGGGACAGTTGACCTAAGGCATATCCCATTCCATACAACATTGTGCTGGGCAATAAAAGCTGGGGAAAGGAGGAGGAAGGGGGAGACATTTGTGCTTATGGCATTTGTCTTCCCAAGTAACCATTACACATGATGAAGCCCTGCTTTCCTTTAAATGGCTAAACACCTGCCTGCCAATAGGAAATAGCAAATTAATTCCTTATTTCACTTTGCTTGTGCACACGGTTTTGCTTTATCTATTAAACCGTCTTTATCTCAACCCACAAGTTTTCTCACTTTTACCCTTCTGATTCTTCCCCATCCCACTGAGGGGAGTGAGCAAGCAGCTGTGTGGTGCTTAGTTGCCTACCAGGGTTAACCCGCAATAACTACTTACATTTTAAGTATTCTGGTGTCAATGAATCACTTTCCAGCAGATGAGAAGACAATATTTTATAAATTTCTGAATGTTCCCCCTCTGGGATAAAATTAAATACACTCTGATCCACAAGATCAGACTGAAAGAAAAAGATTTAATAAGCATTAAACTAATGCAAGACATACAATGTCACAAAGCCTGCTACTCTAATGTAAAACAATTTCACACTTCAGAAGAACATTACCGACTCAACAAAGCCACCTGCTGGAATACACATGAACATTTTGCAAGGAAAAAATCTCACTTTGATCTGTCTTAATTTTGACACTGCAAACCATTTAATGAAAAACACCATGAATGCAGCAGATATACATACACGTTGAGGTACAATGGAGCTTGTATTAACCTCCCTGGGATGCAACAATTTAATTAGAAATTATATTAAAGCATTTTAATTAGAAATTATAGGGTGTTGTTCTATGGCACTGTAACCTGTCGGTGGCATCCAATACATTGAAATGATACCTTGGAACAAAAGACAGCCCCTCCCTACAGCATATAGTTTATTATGTTACCAATAAATATATCCAGTTGCAATTGATTTTATGAATACATATTATTAGTTCTGCAACTATGTAAACAAAACTGGGAACAACAGAGATGACTGCAATAAAATTGAACAACTAAACAACTGATCATATGCATAAATGCATTTGATTAAGTATTCAGAAAAGAGGGATCACAGAATGTATGTTTAGAATATATAAACACACCTAAAAGCAAAAAAAAAATGTGCCTCTGAGAACTTGGGAAATTATACTCTTAAAAAAAAAAATTTTAAAAAATCACAATTACCTGTACATTTTTCAAAATTCTCAGGCTGACACCATGCATACCTTAGGGGAATTTGTGTTTTGCAGAATCATTTTTTAAATATGCCACTCCAAGTTTTACAAAATACTCTTATCACAGTAAGATGACTAGCTTTCAACAATAACTTGTCTGTCTCTTCTAGAAAAAAAACTGTTTCACTCATCAATTGTTTGCACTTTTGAGTACTAATTTGCCTCATTTCAGAATAACATTATTCACAAGTAACTTTAAAAACCAGAATGTTAAAATTTACCAGTGAGCAATACCACCAAGATTAAGGATGAATGAATGTGGTAAAACCCAAAGTATATACCTAGCTTAAAAAGCAGAACCAGCAGTAATGTACTTCTTATAAGAGTTCTTTGGCAAGAAAGGAGTAAAAAAGTAGTTTAAAAAAATTACAAGGATATAGCTCCTTAGCAATACTCTTGTGACTCATGCAGAGGCTGTGATAGGTGTGAACTCGAAAGGGTCTCCTGCAGTCAACTGTGTTATTTCAGTTGCGTTGAAGAGAAACTGATGCTAGTCTGACACTTCATAATCCTGCTTATCAGAGTGCTGACTGCATTCTGTATTTCCAAAGGAAATGTTTAATATAGGAGACAGACCAGTAGGAAGGAGTTGTGCTAAAGAAAAAGCAGAAGTATTAAAACAAAGAATATATCTGTTCTATAATGCTGAAAAGGCTAATGATTAATTAGTACTCATAGCAGAACACCATCCATAGACAAACTGATCTGTTACTGAAAGCAATTTGTACTTACTGGCAAATGTTCAAGTAAGGGAGTTATACTTTCAGACACATATATTATATTTCCATCTGTCATAATTGCTAAAAAAAAACCATCAAGAGCCTGAAATTAAACATAATGGGCAGTTAAATAAAAAGAAACAGAGAATATTAAAAATGTTAAGCTATATTCAACATGGAAAATAATTTAGACCAATTTTCGTTTAGTTGATTATAAAAATGAGAATGCCTTTCACTACTAAAACTTCTTAGTGTTGCTTTTACACTACAAGCATTACAATTCCCATACTGTTCTGTTCTTAAATAATCTGTGGTTTCAGAAGCAAGTCCATACACAGCTAGCCACTGTTTCCCCCCATCTCCCACTCTGCCTGCCTGTTATTTTTAATTCCATCATAATTTTAAACATCAGAAAACTCAGAAAAATAAGCTAGACACAAAAGCAAGAAGACATGGAAAAACTAAGAGAAGAACAAATAAAAGAGGTGGTGAAATCAATAAATTTTGGTATTTAAAATCTCAATATTCCCAATCTCAATAAAAGAAACTTGTAGCAAGATTTTATTGAGACTTTAAAACTGTGAGATAGTTCTGATTGCCTTATCTTCTACTTAACTCAAACTTATTTCCACTGAACATAACGCAACTATCTTTTAGTTGAATGCTACCAAACATGAAAGCATGACAGAACTGTATTTCTAAATAGGAAATTTTAAGGCTCACATCTTTGAAAAAAGTTGTTATATCATATTGTTCTAGGTTTACAGTCACTAGTTGCAGACACGTATTTTGTAAGAGGACTTGAGAAACACCAAAAACAGCTACAAAAAAGCTTGAAAAACAGAAGCAACTACTTCACTAACTTGTTGGAAAAAATATGCAAATTCACCCCAGAGGATTTTTTATTATTTTTTTTTTAAAATACAGAAAATCAGAACTTTTTACTTTTAAAATCCATGCCTCAAAGAAAAGGTTTAACTATGGAATGAAAATAAAAAGTGCTTGTTCATTTACTTTAATATTTTTCATTTAACTAATATTAGAAATTGTTTCACTAACAAGATACAAATGACTTATCCTGATTTCCAAGGAAATGATAGCTTATACTGAAAGCTTATTTCTAGTAGTAATCCAACTATTCACATAATCTTCTTTAGCAAAGTAACGCTTACACACCATTTTCGTAAAGTGTATTAAGCAGAGAAATGAAACACTTTATTGCTCACATTACATGGATGTGTTGAGCCTTTTTTATAATTAAGATTTTAATTTATGCATAACTTTAACTAGTACCTTCCTTACATTGATAATTTAAAATATCCACTTTACTTTGACAGTAAATATGTTCATTTGTGGACTTGCTCTATTGTAATGTTTTACATAACTGAAAATGCAGTTAGAAGAAAAAACTGGTTTGCGTTACACTGCATACATAGGGATTTTGGCTGTTTATCTTAATGAAAACGTATAGTTACAATTAAAATATGAAAATAAAAAGTTATGTCATCAAACTGAAAAACTTCATCATGGAATGACTCCCACTGAGGAAATATTCAACTCCCAGAAAAAACGGAAATAATATACCTCCAACATTAACTGTGTGAACTCTTCATTACTAAGGAATGTCGGTTTCCAGTCCTGTCGAATCTCACTGGCATCTGATTGTGCAGTAATTTCTACAATCAAACATATATACAATATAAAGATTTATACTTTCAAAAGCCGTTATTTTCCCACTAAGCTACGTATACACAGTAGGAAATAGCAGAAGGTTCTCTAGTCCCCTCTGTTTTTCACTCATTACATATAGATATTATTCCTTAAAAAGAAAATGTCTTCTCCTCTATTTCATAATTAGATTTGTCTTCTCTTTCCTTCTACCAGTTTGTGCTACAGTCCTGCCAGACTTCAAGGTAATGCTGAAGTTAATGACAGTAAGTAATACATTTTGACAATGGAAAAATACTCTTTCCTCTGAAATTATAATAAAATGTTTTATTGAGAGCGTTGTTTTCAAAGATTTAGAAAGCCAAAATTCCTGATCAGTTTAGGTCATTAAAACACCTGATCCTCAAGTATCTTGGCCAATCCTGGTCATTCTAACCTTTGCACTAAAAATTGTCACTGTCTCTTCTTCCCACTCTTTTCTGTAGAGAAATAAGGTTATAGTAAAAAAAGAGTAGTTTTTCAACAAAGACTGTTAAGAGCTATATGACAGACTCCACTGCAAAATTACTGTCTGATTTTGTACACAGAGACAAATTCTGAACAGAGATTCCTGTAGGACTTAAGAGAAATACACAGATTAACTTCCAATACAGAGGTGAGAGAAACAACAGCTAAGCAAAACCAGACCCCAGGTTCTGAAAGCTGATGCTTCCTTATCAACTGATAACTGAAACAACAAGAAGCAAGACAGCGTAGTACTTCAGTTTTCATGAGTAACAAAGGCATTACAGAAGTACTGGTTGTAAGAACAACCTTGAACAAGTAATTGTGAATCAAGTATTTTAGACAAATCGAAAGAACCAAACCATGTCTTTAAGGCTTTTGCTTTCTAAAGGACAAGTCTGTACAAAGGCCGTAAGCTAGTTTGTTAGTTCAGATGGCTCAAAGAGCACAGAAAACCCAGAACTGAGTTAAATATGCAAAGGGCTGGAACAGTTCAGAATTTTGGTTCCCAGACTGAAGGGGGAAAACTTTACAAAAGAGATTTAGACTTAACTAAAAGAAGAGTAAACAACAGCAATGTCATGCAAGAAACTGGTAAGAAGTGGAGAGCTGCAAGGAGATGGGAAAAAAAAAAAAAAATCAACAAATAAGATGGACCACAATTTCCAATGATCAGATCTCACAAAAGACATAAATTGATCAGGCTTTTGCTATCTGTTTTGAAATGGCATCACAAAGCAGCAAGAGTGGGCTGGAGAATAAGGATAACCTAAGTATAACCCCAAATCCAACTTTTCAGTCAGAACAAATGTATTGAATGAACACTGAGGGGTAAGTCAAAGGACACAGAAATAAGTCACTCTGGCTTCTGCAGTAGAAAGGATTTATACTAAATAAAAGCTGAAGTTCATGCCTTTAACAAACCATTCTGAATTGTCTTATCACAAACACAGGTGTTCTTTTACATTTCCCATAATTAGAACAGCAAGTATGATATTGGAAAACAGAGCCAAAGTAACATGGAAAGAACTTGTTTCACTTGGTAACTTCAGAGAAATGCCTAAAAATTTTGGCAGAAGGTTGTATTCAAAGATAAATGGCACTGAGGTCACGTTCCTGAGCTAAATACCAGACAGAGAAGCATAACCAAACTTGCACATTAAACTCCAGTCTTCAAATCCTGGATCTGAAGCAACTCTGCATCAGCACTGAGCATCCTCAAAAAAACTGCCAGCTGGGCCAAGATCTGTAGCATTTATCTGTGGGTTGTATGACTATCAGTCTGCTGGTTGTAATTATAAGCAGCAAAATTCTTCAGTATTTCACCATTTTCAAAAATTTCTTGTTTACAAATTCAAAGGAAGATGGTAGGCAGTATTAGGTAGCCAAGGAGAAGCTCTCAGTAATATAATTTCAGTGTGTTTAGCCTGCTGTTTTTTCCCAATGAGAAACAGAATCCACACTGGCCAATAACCAGCTCAGATAGTTCATCTGGAGCTGCTGCCAGAGTACCAAGCCTGGCCAATGTGGAAATGGTCCAGAAAGAACCAGAAGCAATGCAGTTAATCCAAACCTGGTGGCTGAACACAGCAGGATTTTCAACAATAAAGCAGCTAATCAGTGCTGAACAATTCATTTATTGCTAGGGTCACTCTGCTTTATTGTAACAGATCCAAGCACCTCAGGAGACAAAATATGCTTCTGACCTTTGCCAACATTTTGTCCAAAATACTTTCATGTAAACCAGTGCAGAGCAGTGCTAGTAAGCGCTGGCAGCCAGAGCTTTAGAGACCTTAATATGATATGTGCAGTCACACAAAGCTGCACTCTGCCCCACCAGCTGAAGGAAAAAAGCACCATGCCCTAAAAAGCATCCATCTCCAGAGCTGCTTTCCCCGCTTTATCCTAAAAAAATAAAATAAAAAAAATAATTTAAAAAAATAATCTCAGAAAGCACTTTGAAGAAAAATGTATGACTGGTGCTGCTGACTGGCTGACACGTGTTCATTCTACACTCTATATTTTATGATAAGAATCATCAATACAAGATAAAGTGATTTTGGAACAGAACCAATTTTCACAAAGGCCTCAGAATCTGCAGAACTTTTACAGAAAAGGAGCCTTCATACCGCTTTTCTTTTTGAGACAAATGTGTCTCAGAGAATTAAAACAGCATAATAAATATTTAATTGGCAAAAAAACCCCAAATCTATGAATTCTGACACAAATTATTCCCCTCTCCCTTTCCATTTTAATTGTTATGTTTACCCTTTTAATGGCACTATTCAGTACACATCTAGTGCACTTGAACCATAACACTAACGGAAGAGACACGCTAGGGCATGGAAAAATATTTATCAGACCTTAAAATACCTTAAATTGACACACATACTGTTTATAAATACATACCTATTCATCCACTCCACAACTTTACTTATTTTATTTTATAACCTTATAGCTGCTTCTTTTGTCCCTACTGCTTTCTAGTTAGTATGCACGCCCAGAAATTACTCGGGGAACTGGGTTAACTAGCAAAAGAGTTCATTTTCCTGAATTTTAATCTTGTTTTTGGCAGCATGAACCGCAAGGTGCCATATTAAGAACAAGTGTAGGAGCAGGAACAGGCATTTTTTTATGTACATAAATATCAAACAGCCATAAATAAGTGTACGCTTGGTGGAAGAATTTTTTTGTGACAGAAATAACTGTAATGAACTTCAGTACAACATATCTGGGTATATCCCACCATCAGCTGATGCAAACAACCAGAGAAACAAAACATAGCAAGGATGTTCAAAGACATTCATTGTTTTGACATTTCACATGACGGTTTACAAAATGACAAACACACACTCATTGGCTTATATATCAGTGGGTAGGTCTTGAAAATTAGAAAGTTCAGCTAAAAGTATTTGTAGATTTTCTGGGGGTTTTTTCCAGCTAAAAGGAAAAAAGAAAATGCCCATGCTCCTGGTCTGTATGCCCACTGCGTGTCACCCATTAACACTGGCTAGAGACCACAATGCCCCATTGTCTTATCATCTTCGTTAAAGCAGCCAGTTGTGTAGATACCCGACACGAAGAGCAGGAGCATCAACTTCCCTTGGACTAGCTTTTTCAGTGATTTATCTTGCTTTATGTGGACCTTGGAGGGACAAACCAGTTCAAACCAGTCTTATCTAAATATCAAAATAAGTACTTCCAGCAAGTACTTCCACGGAAACGAATTGGCAGTTTTCCTCTGAAGCAAAACTTTGACAACTCGTGCCTTATGAAGCAACTATATTCTAAAGGTCTCCGTTGGTCCAGAACTAAAAACTTCAAGGTTATTTAAAAAATAAATGCTTCTCTTTATGAAAAAGACTTCTTTGACAACTATGGGACAAAAAAAAAATTAGTACTGGCTTTTGCAAAATATTAGCAAAAACATAGTTATATCTCTGCTACCTAAATTATTATTGTAAGAATGTCTTTCCTCAGGAGCTCTTTACATTTTTTTGAAAATTTCCTTAAAGGAGCTGCAAAATGGTTAATGTTTTATGTACTAAGTGAATATTGTTTAAAAAATTAAGAATTCACAAATATTTTTTTATTGTTACAAATAATTACCTTTGTGCTTCCGTAAAAAGTCAATGCTCTTCTGCAGTACAGTGGATTTATCCATCTTCCGAGCATTACCTGGAAGCATGGAACCCAGCTCTTTGATAAGTACATTAAACTGATCTCGCCGTTTCTTTTCAGACTTGTTTCTAGACACTCTGAAAAACAAAGTAGAAAATCTTTTATAACAACTTTTATATAAACTTTCTTATAATAAGCTGCATACTACTGGCAGGTTCCCGATGCAAACAGCCCCTTAAGAATTTCTGCTGTGAGAACTGTCACAAAAACACCTACTGTATATCTCAGACAGCATTTTTGAAGAGTGGCTTCCTCCTTCTCACAGAGGTGTGAAGCTAAGCCTTTGGAATAAAGCACCCTTTTACAAAAATACAAATAATTGAACCACAGTTATAAATACACAACATATCTGAAGAATAACAGTAAAAGAAATGCTGCTGAGTAATATGGTTATTTATAAAAGAATCACATTTTTATTGTTTAGAAATGACCCTAGTAAGTTTAAGTGTACAAGCATAGGACATTTCTTAGCTTTAAATAACTTAAAAACTTACCTTTTTGCTTTATCTTTGTCATCTTCTTCCACCAGCCCATCAAAAATGCTTCCATCATTTCTGAAAGAAACAAACAGAAATAAATGTTGGAGTGCAAAATTTCTCTCATGGAGTCCAATCACGATGGGGTGGGAGCTCATTATTTATCATCTCTGTTACATCAAGAAACCAAAGCACTGTTTTACTGTGATGTCTCACAAGGACCATCATCAATAACCTGAAACTAAGTCTGCTATAAGTTCTCCTTGTAGGATGGTTACTAAAGAGAAGGCAAAAACCCTTAAACTTCTGACACAACTCAAAGGATTTTCAGACTATTTCTAGTAAGAACTTACAACCCTATGCAAACACTTAATTTTGTTTTTCTGTCTTCTTGATTATTTGCATTACCTTATCCTTTTGAAAACATGGGAGAGGGCATATATAATTTATTTTTACTTATTGGCAACTTCTATTCCAATTATCGGAAACATTTAGTAAG
Source organism: Haliaeetus leucocephalus (assembly GCF_000737465.1). Lineage (NCBI taxonomy): Eukaryota > Metazoa > Chordata > Aves > Accipitriformes > Accipitridae > Haliaeetus > Haliaeetus leucocephalus. The sequence continues at coordinate 8,203,326 of NW_010972875.1, forward strand.
AAAGCACATAGTACATAGTAAGAAAGCACATTTTTCTTAAATACTGAAGCACTATTAATGGAAGAGAGCTGAGGAATATGCTATACTTTATCCACATACGTAATTTTATAGATACGCATTAATATCAACATCAAACAGTAACAGTAATTATTCATTATATTTGCTTTCTCACCAAATATCACATAACTTCTCCTCAGCTGGACAACTGTCCATGTACTGCTAAAGAGGTATTAAAATATCAAAATAAAGACATGTTTTCCTTTGAAGATGCCTCAGTATACTTTATACAACACCTCTGTTCCATTTCCTTTTTTTAAAAAGTCAAGTCAAAACTGTTCTTCTGTTTTCCAAAACTGCTGTATAATGGACTTTCACATTTTATTTCACTAACTTCTTCTGTCTGCTTTCAGTCTATTTAGTGCTGTCCATGCTGACCTCCGTGTGTCCACCCTTAATTTTTTTATCCTCATGTTTCCTTCCCTTAGGGCAAGTAACTGTCTTTCTAAAAAGCTTACCTCATCTCTCTGATTTATAACTGATAAATGATCAAGCAATTGTACATTACGATAAGCAGTGATGTTAGGAAGAAATTATTTTGTATGCTACTACAGAAACATAAAGCTTTTAAATGGAATTCATATATTCAAAAGGCTTAAGTGTCAGTGAAATGCCACAAAACTTTACTAAAAGAACTGACAAGTCAGACAAGCATTTTAGAAGTTTTACCCTTTGCTTTTATTGTTATTTATTTTAATCAGGTTTAACTTTCGGTAAATTTGATGAAAGTTTCATTTCCTGAAGTCTCAAAAATGGTAATAGACAGAATATTAAGGACAGATGTTCACCTAAGCTGCTAAGAAAGTCCAGCTCAAGGACTCAAGTAGAAAACATGTCTCAGCTATTACTTTTCCCTTGAAATAGGTTAGCAGGTCACTTTACTATCATCTGCAGCATCACTAATCATTTAAATGTATTTGTTTTCCTTAATCAAATATTGAAGTACTAAAAAAAAAATAAAAATATTCAAGTAAACATTAAAAATCAGCTTAACTTGCACATGTGCTGTTCCATGGCTGAAAACAAGTAATACATTTTAAGGTTAATCTCAGGAGAATAAAAATCGCTATTTCCAATGACTATTAAACAACACATCTAACAACTACCAAAATAGCTGTCAAAATTAGCCTCAAACTCACTCCTTTTATTTTTTGCATAAATTAATATTCTCTATATATTAACCATAAGAAAAAGATTATTAAAGAAAGCATTGAATAGTAATTGTCCCAAAACTCTCAGTATCTATTAACATACCTGTCTGCAATGGAGCTCATTTTATGGGTGCTTATGGTAAAAAACATAACATATCACACTTTAGTCTTGTGGTAGACATTTGTACGTTTGCCTATAAGAGAAGAAAAAATATCAAAATGTGATTCTGGAGGAACAAACATGATCTTCATTAGAGCATACTGAAGTTTTAATTTGCTCTATAAGCTGCTCTTTAACTTCCTCTCTCTCCCAACCTTCTGCTCTACCCTCCTACCTTCTCTAATGCAGTCTCCACTGCCATCACAACCTGGACTTTAATATCTCATTTTACATGACAGTGAGTTCAAAAGAACATTGTTTTATTAAATGCCACAGTAAGTCCGGACTAAACCAATACAAACCTTTTTCTGACTTGGAATTCAGATATAGCTTTTCATTTTTATTTTAACGTTTACCTAAAAGACTCTCATAATTTTGAAGATTGAACAGATGTAAAATACACTCCTCGGTAGTAATACATTCTATTTAGAAACTGTGCAAAGAGAAAGCATTTGGGATATAGTATTTTACAGCTATAGGTTATTTCTTACTCTATTTTTTTCTTGAGCACATTGTTATAATAGACACGTGAAATGATAACAATAAGATACCCATTAGAATATGATCTCCATACTGTGAGAAAGTTAGTTAACCTGGCCATTTCCTAAAGCAGTCACTTATTCACTACAAAGTTTCAGCAGGAAGTTCTTGGTTTTCCAGCTGCACACATGATTTTGAATAAAGAATGTGAATGAAATATTAATAGTGAGAGAAGGAATATAAAATTAAAATAAGTATATAATTCAACAAGCACCTACTTTTAGGTACCCCAAAATTACAAAATTACAGGGGTTAGTGAAAGTCAAACATAAACTGATACAATTAAACCTTTTTCTTTGATACAGAAAAGTCAGTTGTCAGAGGCTGCTCAAATGGAGCAGCAAAATTGTAACATTGTCAGTGATTAAGGAACAACTGCATGCAGCAAGAAGTTTTATATTAGTTAAACTTGCATATCTTTGGGAATTTTTACTATGTTACAAACTTCATAGTAAAAACGCATTGCATTTATTTCAAAGGAGCTGGTTTTAGTCACTTCAGTGACTCATAGTTTCTGGGAAGGAAGGATTTGTTTGTTTCTGAGAGTGCCAAATCCAGTGGAACTTGCAGTGTTAATACCACAAGAAATATGGCAGCAACATCGTGATCCAGACAGTCTGCAAAATGTTCCAGGAAAATCTTATCCCAGTTTTTTAATATATGGGGAAACTGAGGAAGAAAGCTTATGTTTCAACCAAACTGCCTCAGAGTCTACAACAGCCACATACCATGCAGGTTTGCTTCACAAGACTAGTATTTTTCCCCACAAAGTTTCATAACTCGAGTGCAGGAGGAAAGTAAGTGGGAGAGCTGTGCTGCAGCACAATCTCTTTCAAGGTACATCACAAGGTGTGCATTTGGTTTTGCCCAAATGCCCCATGAGTCCTCTTACCTACTTCTTCAGCTAATACAGCCCAACTTCGTCTTGCCTTTATTCTCCAAAATCTAGTGCTCTGAAGACACACTGGAAGCAAACCTATTCCTTCACTCCAATTCTTCAAAATAAAAATTGCACTGGCCATACTGACAAATTAAATTCCTCAAATTAGTTGGCCAAGTTTTATAAAGTAATGGAGTTGCACTATTCAAAAACCAGCCAGAAATGGCACAAGGAAAGTAAATTATGAAGAAATGTTTGACTTTTGGTCAAAAGCATGCAACAACAGAAAAGTTGCTCAGCAGTAAAAGCAAACTACCATCGCTGGCATGGAATTAAGTTTAAAATAAAGACACCAATTAGAAATTTGATTTCATTTAGCTTGCACAGTATGCACTAACACAGGTATGCACTAATTACACTTTTAGCCCTATGTTAGTTTTTAAACAAATTTGGAATGTAAGATTATAGGGATCAAGAGTAATACAAAATTCTGTAGGACAAATGATATATTATTCCCTTAATCTGCAGAAGAAAAATATATGTACAGCTAAATACAGAAAACTCTCACCTGTGACATAAATGACATCTTCGTTATGCAGACTCAGAATTTAAAAGTCATTATTTCACTTTAACAAAGCACTCAATTTCTAGAATTCAACAAAATCATTCACTTGTTTTAGTAGAGAGATCCTACACCAGAACTGGCAACTTAGTTTTGGTATCCAAGACAAATACTTAAAAGAACATAAAGGCTACAGGAAATGCACCTGTAGTACATTTCCTTCTCACTTTTCAAGGTCTGACCCTCCTGTCTTTGCATCCAAATTCGCAAGAGGCTGAACATTCTCAGCGTTCCTACGTGCCAATGGATAAGACTGCAGAAATAATTCCAATGAAACCAGTCAAATTTAAAGCAAACTACAGAAATCAAGGACTATGTCTGTTTCTAAGATTCAAATTCAGTTGTGTTCTAGAGAACAAAAGACACTACTTAACACTGCTACTCAGCCCTTCAGTGTTGATGATTAAAAGCCATAGGAACCTTATTAATTATAAGAATATAATTTTACCTTTTACACTTTGGGACTTGTTAAAGTGTGAGGTTTATGGATGAAACCTGGTTCCTTTGAAGAACAATGTCGAGTTAGATGTATCCTCCTCTGCAGAAAAGCATTAAATTTTGAACTGTAAAAAAATGAAAAAGGAGAGTTTTAAAATCAATGAGTTTTGAAATGATCACTTATTTGTTTTTTTTTTAAATAAAATAGAAGTAATCATTCCAACAAGAATAATTTATAAATGCCGTATTCTGCTTATTAAAAATATCCCAAGTATTTCACTATCCAAATTCACCTTGGTTCAAAGCTCTTCTCCTTGATAAGCAGGATATTCTGACACAATTTCATCCCTGCTTTAAGCTATCACTTTATGCCTATCTTTAATCTTGCTGTCATTTTTATTTTTGAATTCCGTATTAACCACATCATCTACATCTTCACTTCCACTTGCTACCTACAAAGTACATCTTTATACCACTATTTAAACACCTTCTCTGCTGAAACTCTTACTTGGGCCTCTCCTGGCTTTCTCAATTATGTCTTCTCCTCTTCAAGTCTCCAACATTGACACTCTCAGGACTCCAGAATGTGTAGAATGCTGCTGCTGACAACTAGCAAAGTTGCCCAGCTGCATTATTGCTACTGCCTCAGACAGACCCCTTCTTTCAAAACCCACTTCAAAAACACTTTCAAGAATGTATTCCAAACTTACCTCACAAATGCTCTTCTTCCATAAAAAACCTCAGCACCAGTAGAAGTGATCACCAACTTCCAGCCTCTTTACACCATTACATTTCATTTATACAGTTTCTTCCCTTGAACCATGCTACTTTCCACATTTTTAAGTTACATGAAATCAGTTTTTTCTCTCATCTTTATCCTGTTTCTATCTGCCTTGCTTACTGTTCCGTCCTAGTTTCAGCTGGGATAGAGTTAACTGTCTTCCTAGTAGATGGTACCAGTGCTATGTTTTGAGTTGTTTTTGCGGGTAGTGAGCAATTGCCCTGCGCATCATTTGTACATTCCAATCCTTTTATTATTGCTGTTGTCATTTTATTAGTGTTATCATTATCATTATTAGTTTCTTCTTTTCTGTTCTATTAAACCGTTCTTATCTCAACCCACGAGTTTTACTTCTTTTCCTGATTTTCTCCCCCATCCCCCTGGGTGGGGGGGGGGTGAGTGAGCAGCTGCGTGGTGCTTAGTTGCTGGCTGGGGTTAAACCACGACATGTTCTTAAAATAAAATGTATTCACTCTACAACGTACTTGTACCACTTCCGAAAAATTTTATTTTAAGGCATATTAAATTCTAAAAAGGAAGCTGGGATCTAAAAACTAAGCTTATGCTACTCTTAAATTCATTAATGGATTTTATGGAAGACACCAGAATTATCTCTTATTTGATTAGAAAACTTAAGTTTCTCCTTCCCCTGCATCTAACAGAGGCTCTAAAGTGGTTAAAATACAGATGCAAATATTAACATAGGAAATTAAAGCACAGCAGAACAATCTGCCAACAGGAGAAAAATAATTACAGCATGATTCAATGAAGCCACTTGTTCTTTTCTGGCCAAATAACCTGCTGGCCCATTGACCTACTTTTTTAGGTGCTTACAGCCTCCTCTCCTATTCTGTTTTGTTCCATTTGACAAGTGCAAACATTAATAGTGACAAAGAGTCCCATGGAAGTCTAGGTTATGGAGACTGCAACATGAAACCTGTGTTTTAATTTAAACAGCTTGGGAGTCAAACAACTCTGCCAACTCTCACCCAGCTCCTAATAAAGTTCTGATGAGCTCTGCAGTATGTAGAGGTGTATTTTTTTTAAAATCACAATTAAACACTTAAGACAAACACCACAGGCCTTAAGCACAGAACCATATTTGATAATGTCTAGAACAGAATTTAAAAAGAAAGAAGTTTTTGAGGATATTTCAAAAAGGAATTTTAAGATGAGGAGGAAAGGAATATGTTTATGCCATAAATGAACATAAGCAAGCTTAAACCAGACCAAAAGGAAAGCTAATCACAGTGGAAAAGCTTTTGTAACCAAAACCACATAGATCTCTTAACTCAGTAGAAATGGCATGCGTGTGAAAGCCAGCAGAAAGGTTAAGACGCCTACACACCAGCATTGTCAGCCACAAGCGTTCAACGTCATGGGTCTGTCTCTACAATTCATGAGGATTTTTTAAATACAATGAATATGCGTATCTGTCTCCAAATACTACATCCTTTGTACACATGCAGTGCATGTTCCCAAACTGTTCTGCAACCAAGAAGGCTAGAAACTTACTATCTTTAAGAAAGCTGAGGTCCTCAATCAAAAACCTTAGCTGCTGTCACAGATATACAAACTATTAATACACAACATTGCTCAATCTGCAGCAAAAATCACAAAAACTAGCAACACTGCAACTTCTGCACTATGCTGACTTATCAGTCATGGAGAGGCACTAAGTTATTGGGTGCCAAGTTATCACTTAGACAAAGAAACAAGGTTCTGAATAAGTCATAGGGTAAAAAGCCACATTCCAACCTAAGGTAATAGTGAAAAGTTCACATCGTCTGATAAAACATTCCATGTTTTAGACTGAAAGAATTTCAGTAACTTCAGTCCAATTTTATCGCTAATACTGGTATGCACGTTGGCGATACTAAATCTCAGAGACACATTCAAAGACTGAACAAACTGTGAAATTACACTACAGTCTTGCTCATGACAGACATTCTGTCAGGATTGGACTGAAAAATGGATGGGATAATAGTCAATGCATTGCCTGTATTTAATTTTGTATATAGTCAGTGACTGAAACCTCTCTGTCTTTAGCACCTCACCTTAACAGTAACATTGCTAAATATTTTTGAGGAAGAACCACTATTGCCCTTATATTGTAAAAAAGATTTTTATATAAATGTCTTGATTTTATAAGTAATATTTTCATGACTTTACAGATTACAGTCCTCAGACAGAATTGATGTGAGGTGACATGTATTATTAAGACAAATAATTTCACCCAGGCAATACCACAAGAAAAATACAGGAAACAATACAGTTTTCCAACACTACAGTTTCTACAAACAGAAACAGATTAACTTCTTTAATACAACCTGATCTCTATGCCATAATCCTATTTTGCCAGGGGAACAAACTAGTTATTATAATCACTGATGATAAGCCTTAGGGAAGATCTTGCTTAAAGAATCAAAATCACAGCACACCAGTCTGCGCTTCCACAGCACCTGATGCCCCAGCAGAGCTCTAACACTAGTTACGTACCAGGGTAAGCAAGCCAAGGAGCAGAAAAATCACACTGTGAGCAAACAGCTGAGCCAGAACCTGACTCCCAATGTAAGCACAGCACCAAAAGCCCTATTCATTATACAGATTCTGAGGATAATTATAAACCTTCCTGATATTCTTTTCCAGGAGCAAAGAAACATTTGCTTATGGTAACTTGGATTATGAACTTCTGGGGTTTTATTCTACTGGGACATTACACCATAATGGGCAAGCAGAGATCCATCCATTATCTCATGCCCAGAACAGCGCATCACTATCACTCATGTTTTCCATTTCACTCTTTGCTTCATCAGTTTACCTCCAGCCTAACCATTTTTCTCTTTAGCTTTTTCTTTTTCGGAGGTGGGGTAGAGGGGAAGAGAAGGGGAAGAATTTGCTTGGTTCACCTCCTCCCTAGTAACCATAGACTTCTGTGGAGAGCAAGAGATCTTTAGACCATAACCTGCTCTCTAATCAGATATAGTTTGGCCTAATAGAACAAGCTACCAGGATTCGAGATACTTGTTCCTTTGCTTGCAATGGTATACACACCAAGAGAAAGCAAATTAGGGTATTGACTGATTGGTCCCTCCTCACTAATCAAGGGCTATCTGTTAAAATACTATGCTTTTAAAACTGACATATGTCTCTCATTTTCTACCTCAAAATAAAAAAAAAAAAAATCAAAACAAAACCATCACAAGATAGGGCTGAAGGGAATTTCAAGAAATGCTGTCCAAACTTTGCAGCTGAGAAGGTTATTCTAGCAGCTAGGAATAGTCATATATTGCAAACTTCTCTCCACCATGTCAACAAATCAACTGTAATCTTGGTCTGTACTTGTGCAGAAGAGCTGACACATCCCAGAAATGTCATTTTCTGTAGATCAACATGCTATAACAGCAGGTGTGTATCTTCACCTGCTTCACAGGAAAACAGAGTAGGAGAGGGCTGCTTCTAGCACAGACATCCACACAACTTGATCCCAGATGGGCTTTTAATAGGAAAATTTGTGAGTGGACATGAGTAGCCTGCTCTGACAGAGTGGCTTGCTTAGATCCATTACCTTTGCAGGGAGCAGACAAGGACACATCTGTGTGCAATACAATGAAGAAAGGGCAGTAGGACAGATGACAGGTAGTGTGGGTTGCCACTATCAAAGTAACTCATCCAGTGTCAAGTCTGTTCCTGAGGGACTTTTAGGAAAGAAGATAAGTCCAAGCAGTCTATAGGAGAGATGAACTGCCTAGTGGGAGGCCTGTTGTGGTAGTGGTCAGAGATATCACAGATTTAGTGGCACTTGAAAGAGTGCATACTATTTGCCCACAGACCTATTTGTACAAGTCCAAACAAACAGCAGCAGCTAGAAGAGCCTACAGGTCACCATGAGTAGGAGACAATATAGCAACCACAGAGGTAAAAAGAGGTTAAGTTTTTAGAAATGGTTTGTCACACAGATGTGTCCTTGTCTACTCCCTGCAAAGGTAATGGACCTAAGCAAGCTGCTCTGACAAGTCTGGCTAAAAGTCACTGTAAATAATATCCTCATAGAAACATGGATGATGAGGATTAGAGGAAAAAGCAATTCTCTCCTGCATTCTTCATCAGTTCTTCATCACTAGACTGTCCTGCCATTGGGAGAGAACTTTGCTCCCTAACTTGGGACTGAATCCAGTTTGCAATTTCCATCTCTCTAGCTCATGGTTAAAGAAAACACCCCTGCCCACCACTCCTCTGTTCCAGATCATTTGGGCTCACCTCTGCTTGACCAGCTGTTCTGCTGCCACTCTTCCAATCTTCTCTGGAGTCTGCATCTCCTTCCCCTTCCTCACCACAGAGATGGGCCCACAGCTCCCTCCCCAATACAGTGCAGCTCTCTAATCTTGGTTTAGACTGCAGTGAAGGTATGTGCAAGAAGCTCAGTCTCTTCGCCTGGGCTACATTCAAGCCTGGCCCATGCCTGGCCACGTACCCCACTAATCTGGCTGATTTGACTTCTCAACTCATCCTCAGACCTGCCTCCTCACCAGGAACTTGCTGGTGATCTGAGCTCTTGCCTGAGCCTGGCTGCCCTCCCCTGGGAGCAGCCTGCCCCTCCAGCTCCCTGAGAGTAACCAGGAAAGCACTCAGCAGGTTGTCAGGCTTGTAATAACTGGTCCTTGGCTGTGGGGTGCTGAAGCACTAACCAGGCTTTTTTCCCCATCCATTCCTTTCCAGGCTGCCTGTATTTTCTTTGCCTTATAGGATCCAAATTAACTACATTTAGAGATACCTGAAGTGTTGTTTATGGGCCCCCTTCAAATTATTAACAAATATATTAAAAGAAAGTGATTATAATACTGATTTTCAGAGTTTGTCAGTGAACACGGTCCCTGTCCCAGAAAATCATAAAGGATAATAAAAAAATAGTACAAACCTAACTAAGTTTATAACTTAAATTTGAAAGGCAGTGTTTAATGACCTGGCCGTCAGAAACAATTGCTATTCTTCTGTATTCTCATGTAAAATATTTTCTCAGTCCTTTGTATTTACAGTTCCTTACTGGAGATCCCCTTCCTTCAATAACAAAGCCGTAAGTGTGGCAGAAATAATGCTTGTAAATCCTGTGCAACTAGTCTGTACAAGAGAAAGACTGTGGCTACACATTACGATTCCATTTGCACCCATTTTTATAAGCCTCCATCCTGCTTCTTGCCACCCTTCATTGGCTCTCACTGGAGGTCCGCATCCCTTTAGCTCTGGCCACACACTGAAGCAGATTTGTGAAATGTGTCTAAAATAACCCACATATCACACAGTTTTAAATACAATCTTTATTATCTTGTGTGGCTTCAAGCACCTTTGAAAATTGGCACAGCTGAGAAACAGTACCCCTCTAAAAAAAGGAGCAGGAACCTCTTAAGTACATCTGCCACTGCTGGATCTGTAACAGTGAACCATGGGTTAGACTTAAGAGCATGCATTGTGTTTGCACATCTAAAATACAATTTAGCTCATAATCAAGCCTGGCTGAAAAACACAGCTACTGCCTCCTGAAATGGTGCTTAACAAAAACCCAGTACTTCACAACATGAGTTTTAATCAAGAGAAGCTAACCGGTTAGTGTTACAATTCAAAACTGAAAATCTTCACATCTCTGTATATCTCCATTTCCTTTAATGGGATTCTGGGCAGAAACAACCTGCTGCCAGCCAGCTCAAGAACAGATTCTAAATTAACACTCACCATGCTGCGGAATAAGTGTTGTAGATGGTGTAAAATCTGGAGAGTCTGCTATTCTCTCTCAGGAGGCATCTAAACTTGCCATATTTTACAACGAACAAATAAAATCCCAGCTTCCTCCTTTCAGCCTCTTAAATGGAACTGAGAGGGTAGGCAATTGACAGGGTTTTTTTCAGAAGTTCAAAGGGGAAAAATACCACATACACATGCTCAAAAATTTAAATTCCCACTGAATATTACTCATTATCCCAGAAAATTATCTGCTACATACAAAACAATGATTTTCTACAGAATAAAATTACCAGAAAAAAAAGAGTTGCCCACTTGACGATTTCTCAGTATTAACAGAAATTTAAGGAAAAACTTTAAAATAGGGTACCAAGATACCTATCCTGGAGTTAACAACACTTTGAAATGATTCATCCAATTACAAATGGGCACATTTATCAAACAGAGGATTAGCAATTTTAAAAGTTTTGTATCGTGTACAGATGTTAGTTTAAACAACAATTTGTCTAAAATGGTTTGTCATTATTTTCCTGAGAGGATAAATAATACCAAGAATACTAATAAATCTAACCAAAGGGGAAAAATTTATCAAACACTTTATTCCTACACAAGAAAATTTACCAAGAAATGAGACAGATCAAAGAGTTAAACATTGTTTTTCCTCTATCCCAGTAGTAAGAGGGAAGAATGTATAGATATAGAAAGTACACTAATTTTTGAAAACTGTCCTGGAAAAAATTGTCAAATTCAACAGACATAATTAGTACACATTCAAAGCAAGATAATGCCAAGAAAATTCTTCTTCCATTGCATACTAAATTTCTGTTTGGTGTTGATATAAACTCATGTTTAAATTTAGAAAATGAGACTTTATCATTACTGCAGCAACACTCAGCTATCCACTACAATTAATCTTGCAGAAAAACATGAACATACATGTTAGGTGAGCACCTTGTCTGTCAGACTTTCAGTATGCATGTGTGTGCTGCAAGGTGGGAAAGGTAGCTAACAAGCAGTTTTTGAAATTCACACAAATGAATCTTTCCAGAATCCTATCCTAGACCAGAAAAATCTACCCAATGAAGATTTATTAGCTTTTATATCTAAACAAACACTTATACTTCTTACGTAAAGAATACTAACTAATCTTTAAACACCTTCAGTCAAAATTTCTTGTTCTGTTCTCACTATTGCATTATAAAAATCTTCAGAAATCCAAGACAACAGATGGGCAAGAGGGTCAGTAAGAAGTTATGCAAGTTATTTCTGCACCCAATGCCTTTATAGTCTATTTAGGAGAAATTTTAAGCATATAGCATGAGTCTTAAAACCAGTCTTGCTTGATTTATAATTCACCTTACCTTTTAAGGGACAACCAACTATTTCATATCAACAAGTTATTCCTTTAAGACACCATTATCTAGCACATCCAGAAACATCTTACCGCTTCTTAGTTATGCGCACACTAAAACCAGGTGGAGGGGCAGAGGGAAAGCAGCATGCCATGCCAGGCAACTCGATGAAATGAACTCAATTTTTGTTGGGGTTTGGTTTTTTTTTTTAAACAGGAGACAAAGACATTCCTAACTCATGGACAGGGTACTCGCCTAGAACGTGGGAGAAACAGACTGAAGTATTTCCTCTCAATCAGTCCGCAGATGAAGAATTACCACATGTAAGATAGCAAGACCAATGTATACATAGACCATGCAGGTAACTACATGGCTACAGATAACTAGGCACTTCACACCCTAACAGTTAAATTATATTTGTAGGCACTTTTACCAAACTCCTTGGTCAAGACAAATGTTTTCATAGTGTTAGCCTTTGATCATTACTTTGACCACTCATTTCCACACCTATATTAAATTCCCTCTCTTCTGCTAGCATTAGTATCTGTGATCACACAGTCAACACAGCCTAAAAGTGGCCCAGCCTAAAACTAACCCAAATACTGTTTCATTCAGCTAAATCAACTACATTTGTTTCACCATATGGCTGCTCAAAAACTGTGTTGGCACAGGGGAAGGGGAAGCAGTGAATCACCAGGTTAGACATCTTCTGGCAACAATGCCATTTCATGCTGACCTACACCACGTGTTAAATTACAACCAGAGAACAAAATTAGGAAAAATGAGATTCAAATTTGTGCTCAAAGGAACGAGCATTGTAGCTACTACTTGATAAGTCTGCTCCATATTTAAATGAAACATCTGTACTCTCCCATGCATTGCTGCATCTCATGTGGCAACCCATGACAAGTGAAATTTCTGGACAGAATGAGTTTTGTTCATATACACTGGTCTGGACTCATGGATCAGCTTCTGGATATGAAAATAAATCCAGAACTCAGCCTTAGAGTCAATGGGAAACTCAAGCAAAATGTAAAGCACAGGAATATATATACCTGACATGTTGCTAAGTAGTTACCAACCTATCTATCAAATAACATGTTAATTAGCATGAACTGTGACTGTTTTAAGATGATTCTCAGTATAGATACTTATACAAGGGTATTGACCTAAATGAATAATATGAAACTAAGAAAATTTAATGAAAGAATGATTTATACCAACAGCATCTATTTGTAACTCTTAGAATTGTAAAAGTGTACCAAATGGACATATATAAAAAAAGATTAGGACAGTTGCTAACAGCAACACCCAAGAACAAGTGACAGGTGTTTCAGAAAGCTAATATTTAATCTGAAACTTAATTATCCATCTCATGTAGAAATACAAACATGTAAATAAAACACTTTAAAAATATTTAGTGATAGGCATTATTTTTTTTCCAAGTTGATTGCACAATCCTTGATTTGTGCAGCTGTGGAAGTGCTTCTGATACTTAGATTTCCCACTGCGGGTGACTCATGCACAGCTAAATTATTCTGTAAAGCTTTTGTGAGGACTGGACTGTTTTGACTGCCCGAAAAATGGAGTAGGCAGTGAACTTCACTGGAAAGCATATTCAAAAAGAAAGAAGTGAGACTTCACATTCACATTTCCATAAAATGAGAGGGTAGGAACATTTTAAGCTCCAACACTGAAGCACAGTCCATGTCAAAAATTACCAAAAAGCAGCTCCTCCTCCCTGCCTCCCCCATCCCTTTCCCCTAGAAGTCCTGCACATGATCCTGGAGACCCAAAAGTGATAACAAAAGAAAAAAGAATGAGGTAGTAGAAAACTAGAACAAAACTAAACAAGGGAAATGCTAGGGGATGCTAACTTCAGTGTATTCAAAAAAGATGTGGCAAAATACACTTCTGTATTAGCATGTTTACTGTGACATACATAAGATTAACAAGATTTAACAAAAGTAAAGACTTACTTTTCTAAAATTCTGGTGCCTACCAGTGGATCCTTCAGTTTTTCCCCCAATAGAACTACCTGTTACAGAAAGAGCAAGTTTATACGTTAAATAAAAAATCAATACTATAGTTACAGAATTCCAAACCCCTGCATTGCACTACTCCTTAATTTCATTAAACAAAACACTAGACTTACCCTTTTGTCAGAACTTTCAATATAACAATCCAGCCTCAACTCGAATTACAGTGATTGCAAAACCCGAGATAAAGGATAAGTCCTTCATATTACATACGCAAGAAGTGCCTTAACAGGAAAAAAACCCAAACCAAAACAAAATAAAAAAGTTTTGCAATTGGTACAGAGAGAAAATGTCTTAGCTAAAAAATGGACAAAACCAAGGCAGAAAAACTTTACTTTTCTTGTCCCTGGAAACTTTGCAAAAGACTTTGTAACCACTTTGGGGATAGGTGTTAGGTATCCTTTCACCACCCTGCTATAAGCAAGAATCAAAAGGAAATGGAACATCAGCCAACATTTAGTCAATAATTGGACTTGCTCAGGCAAGAAAGATGGTGCATTATTTTAACAAAAGGAATAGTACTGCATGAACTAAGCAGAAACAGCAATGCAGCAATAGAAAAAAGCATACAAAGTCAACTCTAAATTTAATGTAATTTTACTGTAATCATTCTGCATATATATTCTCATATATATGGAAATAAAAAAGGAAGAACATCTTTACTTAAGTATTCAAATATTAGAGCACTGAACAGAACAGAATTTCTGAATGTTCAGTAAACACCGTTCAAAGGAAAATTATAGTTTGAAGTAGCACTGTAACATTTAACCAGCTGGTTTTTTAGCATTCTGTTTCTAAAACATGATCAATTTATATAGATACCAAATTTGCTCAAATTCTTTCTTCATTCTCCTGAGCAGCAGCAGCATGCAATCCTCCTTTGTGGCTTGCTACTGACATGAGCAGAAACTTTCAAAGTTTGTGCTGACTAAGCAAGTCCAGAAAACCTACTTAATTCACCTTCTGAGGGTCACCAGAGAAGCAGCGAAAGACCACCAAAAAAATTCCTTGTTCCCATAGATCAATATGTTCTTCAAAATGTTGGGCCCAGTCAACTTAATTGTAAATTAAGTTGATTAATTATGATGACAATATTACTCTTCAAGCATTGGGAATTTTTTTAATGAAGTCTTTCAGGACCTTGCAGACTAATTCAACAATTCAACACTCATAGCAAAAATTCTGTCAATTATTTCCCATCCCCTCCAGCTCTTTAAAAAATATTTTAAGATCATGTTATTGACTGAAAGACATAAAACATAATATAATTGAGGAACTTCTAAGCCAAGCTTTTTTTAAGCTTTGCTGCTACCATATTTGAGGTAAGAATTTTCAAGATTAGGTTTCTGGGGAAAAGGTCACAAATTCAGCTCCTTTTTGTATTTTTGGAAATTCAGATTCTGTCCTGATACTTCCACATAAACTTTAAAAAGTTTCAAATGAGTCCTCAGAGTTATTTATGTGAGAACTATTATTCCTTTTTACCATCTACAATACTCAACGCAAAATCATATCAACTACTTGGGACCATACTCACTACATTTGCATGACTTTAAACTCTTTTCCTCTGCTTTTTTTCTTTTTCTCTTTTACCACTTCTCAAGCTTTTCTTTCACAAAATGATCAGACCACACTATTTCTATCTACCAAAACACGTCTCGGTATGCTTACTGCTTGCCCCTCAAAGCCTTCTCTGCACTCTCAAGTTCTCAACACCTCCCAGATTAGTATCACCATATTTTATTTGCAAATATTTACAGCCTTCCCTTCCAGGTCATTACTGAAGATGCTAAAATTAGCACTGCTTAAAAGACTGCCATCTTAACTAGCAAGTAGGACCTAGTTAAAAATCAAGTTGCACTAGATGTATTTTACAATTAATATTTTAAATCAAAGCAAATGTGGTAATCCACCCTCTTATATGCTCTTACCCCACTTTATTAACAGAACCTGACTTAGGTTATCCAGCACTTAAGTCCTGAAAAGTAACATTAAGAAAGTATTTATAAAGGCATTATAGGTATTCAATTTTTCAATTAATATATCAGTTATCAAAAAGTAAAACTATAATCAGGTTTTATTTTCAGTGGCAATTCTCTTCTGCTCAGAACATTGTGAATATGGTTTCAATGACCTAGGATCTTGCTAGTAGCCTATTTAACACTGGTATCAAGGAATGGGATTCCAAAAGCTATCAATATTCACAGGAAATCCTGAAACTAATATAATTTATATGTTGAGGCCACATGCTAACAGGCTAATGAAAACAGCTCTATTGTATTTAAGCATACATTAAGGCTTGGAACAGTTTAGTTATGCCTAACACATTAACAAACATGCAAATACAGTGAAGATGAAATACACACTTCAACATAACAGTGCAACATTCCTAAGACAAGATTACTTAAAATAATGAGGACTCGTCATAACTTGCCGGCTTACAATTCTCACGTTTTGACTCTCAACATTTTTCTTCATTTTAAATTGAGGCTTGTACCTGCTACAATGAGGCTGTCTCCAGAAGCTGCTATATGAAGCAGTTAACTACTAAATTTTGATTTTTACTTAATGCATTGGTTTTTTAGAATAGAATAGAATCATTTAGGTTGGAAAAGACCTGTAATATCATCAAGTCCAACCGTTAACCTAACACTGCCAAGTCCACCACTAAACCATGTCCCTAAGCACCACATCTACACGTCTTTTAAATACCTCCAGGGATGGTGACTCAACAACTTCCCTGGGCTAAAGTGCTACATACTCACGTGTCAGTAATAATTGCTCTTTTAGAAAGGATTATACAAATTGAAAGGAGAGATGCTTAAGCCTAGGAGAATAAAGTATGCTAACTTTTATAATATGTTTATGCTAGTTACAACATGAGGGAATAAACTGAATAAAAACAACTTAAATAACACTGCAAATAATTTGGTTTGAAAAAAAATCACTGGCTTCAATTAGAAAAAAAGTTATCCAAAATGCTGCTGATACTTGTGCTGCTACAGCCTTATATATATTTTTTAAATGATTATATTAAAAGGCTATTGTTTTAAACAACCCTATCAAGAGAAATCTTACTTGAATCTTGGAAATCTTCTGAAGTGCTGAAAGCTAAGGCCTTGATTCTGCAAAGATGTAATAAATAAGAAATGTAACTGAGTTTAGTCCTAATCATTGGCTTAGACATGTGGGCTATTACACCAGCAGTAAGTGTGAAAAATTATTGGGAATCTCTGAACTTAAAATTCCATGGGGCAGATGGGGAGAACTCTTATAACTGTTACTTCAAGATGAAATGATTTAACATTGGCAACTAAATATTACTTAAATTTTCAAAACGTTAACAAGTGCCATCTACAATCTCAAATTGAGGAATTTAGTCCAGGGAAAAAATAAGTCTGGATTCATGACAGCTCAATGCACAGAAAGATGGTAATAACTGCAAACACCTGTGAAGACCATCTCTTTTTCATTTTTTGTCTTGCTCCTACTTAATGACTGCAATAAAACACTGGACTTGGGGTTTTTTTCAATGCAGATGAGCAGCCCAAGCAAAACACTTGGGGTGGAAAGTATACAAATTTTAGAATTCTACATGTAAATCATGAAATGAAAGAAATCAGAAGACTCCTATTTTTAACAATTTAAGAATATAAGCAGGGAAGAAAAGCAAACTAAATGATAAAAATTTCAAAAGGTAGTTATGATTTAGTCATTTGATTCACTGTCACTTGTAGTATTTATTTGTTTCCTTGACAGTTGGTATCAACAAAAGTTGCAAAGAACATTCATGGCACTTTGAAAGTTGTAAATATTAGCACTGAAACATATAACTTGATTTGTAAAATAGATACATATCACAGATGTTCGTTGCCCTCATCTACTGACCTATAACCAAAGTGAACAATTTTGGCTATGTCTCCATTAGCAAGTAATCTGGAACAGTAGAAATGGATCAGTAGATCAAAGCAGCTGGTGCTGACACTCTTATGCTAGCTGTTCAAGAGGGTTTATTTTGGATTAGATTTCATCTGCTCTCCAGAAGCAAACATCACCGTCACACAGGCCATTCAAAGTTTTCCAGGGATTTAATAATTGATTCAGACCTGTATGTCCCCAGTAGTGACAGAAGAGCAATTTGCACCTGCAGCAGAACTTACAAACTAGTTTTCTGGAAAGGGAATGTAGTTCAAACACCCTGAGCAAGTACATGGTAAGGGGAGATAATTGAAAGATTTTCTCCAAAACAGCATTAATGATCCAAATCAAAATGGTAACGCATGCACTCGAATTGTATCCTACCTTTCCAGACCAGACTAACCAAAGCAGGTGTCATCTCACAAAACAGTATACTTGAGGGCACTGAAAGACTCTAGAACAATTCTGTAAGCTTTTCTTCGTAACTCCTCGCCACAAAAAAAAAAAAAAAAAAAAAAAGAAAAAAAAAAAAGAAAGAGATCATGGTACACAGCAATCTACTGGCTACCACAAAAAGAATTTATTTCCCCTATTCCAGAATTCAGCAGAAGACATAAAACTGGATACCCCTGTCACCCTGGCTTCATTTCTCTTTTCTTCATTTCTTCACTCCATCTTTTATGTCTTTTTTTTCCCCTTTAAATAGTTTACTTCTTTTCTTGTTTCCCCCTTATTTCTTTCAGATTTTTCTCTCATTTATTTATTTCCTCCTATTACCTGTGCTATTATATACAGCAAGAGAAAACTAAAGATTCTGGCATCTGTGAACTTTCAGACAGAACTGTCAAGGTTGGTTTTTATTCGGAAATTCAGATGGTGTAGACAGACAGGGATGTAAGCACTACCACTGTGATTTAACTTGCCCTAACTCAAAATTGAAAAGGGCTAAAGGGCTAAAACATGTGTTTGCTTTAATCATTCAAATTGATCTCCAAATCCAGTGCTAAGCAACTACGTGAATTGAGAAAAATCAGATTAGTGACACAGGAATATTAGTCTACTGTAACACTGAAATTAGCCTGGTTCTAAACATCACCTCAGAGAACAGCCACAGGAACACCAAATACAGAAATGCTAAGGGAAACTAATCAAGCAACTTATGTTGTGGAAGAACTTCATTGCAGAAACAGTAGATAAAAACATATCTGGGCGTACACACAGCTTTTTACCTTAGGAGTAAAGCCAGGAATATATTGCTTAATCTTTGCCTTTTTTTCCCCCTTCTGAGCGATGTCATCTGTTTATATAATAATTTAATCTTCTAGATTTTAGGTTAAATGCCAGAGTTTCTCTTAGCATTGTAAGTTATAAACAGGATTTTGTCACACACGAGTAACTCATTAGTTGCTTAGAATAATCAAAATATTCAGACTCACCTAGTTTCACTGACATTCAATATACAACATCCAAGTAATTTTCCAGAAGATTTTTGCAAATGAAAGAATGGGCTTCACTCTGCATTTGCTAAAATTTAGATGAAAAGAAAATCAGATCTCTTTAAAGCAATTCCTAAAAAAAATTGTCTTTTAAGAAAAACAAAACACAAACCACAAAACAACATTATACAAACTTTCACATGTACATAAGTTGAAAATTTTAAGTATAATGACAATCCTTTTCATTTCAGAAGCTTCCTCCTGTGTGGACCTGGGCTTCAAAGCAAAACCCAGAGTCTGTAAGTAATTCTGGTTTTAATAACAAAAAAATCAGCAGAAATTTTCATAAACATTAAATACAACTTATTCCATTGATTTTTTTAAACCCTATTAAGCAATCACAGAATTTTAATATTAATTCAATGCTACATTTTTAATCCATAAAAATCTAAGAAGCAATAAATCGTTCCATTTACTCCTATACTGAACACAGATTCCATCTTCCTGTAACTCATGAACACTAGATGTTCTTGGGTCACTTCAACACAAAAAACCCAAAATATTTGAAAACGAAGTTCAGTGCCATCCTATAATAAGCAAAAGGGAGGGGTGGAAATGTTAAGATCATCCTCCACACTATAAATTCTAGTTTCAGCAAAACAAAGTGGAACCAGAAGTCTCCAGCCTGTCTTGTAAGTCTATCTTCATCTGTTTTATAATTTGAATCTTTAGATAAACAGGGTGGTGACTTCACCCACATAGCACCTCTCCCTCCTCTCTGCCTGGCCCAGGGCATATCTTTGCTTTGGTCAGCAACTCCACTACTTTATTTCATTAAGTCAACTCCTCTGATCCAAACATAAAACCTAGGATAATCTCTTAGCTTGCTCAGAAACAATCTCTTTTTTTCCTTAAATCTCAGTTAGGAACCAAGAGACCATTTACAGATCATTAGCTTTCTATAGCCTCTTAAACAAATCTTGATTTAATGAGTTGCAATTTTTCTTTACTGTGATAGGCAGAGCAGCCCCAATAATTACAACCAAGATAACTAACTGCTGTATGATACCGTATTTCCCATTCCTTGTGGATGGGCTCTGATTGTCCTGCTGCTACTCCTTCCTTATTCATTGCACTGCTACAGCAGGTGTATAAGAACAAATCCGAATGAGAGAGTGGTTTGATTTCACTGTTCTGAGTAAACATGTTTTTGCACAAGTAGTGACATGGGCACGTTTCCAGAGAGGCACCGAGGCACTACTGCAAGCACTCACACATGCACACAAATCAGTGAGAAAGAGTACAACAATTTTCAAATCTCTCTTCTATTTCCACAAATTAGTGTCAAAAGTATTTTCTCTCTATTTAGTTATTTGCTTTTCATACTTCTATGAAAAACATTAAGATGATGTTTTTATATAAGTAAATACAAAAGTTCTGTAACTTAAGAACAGTTTTAAACTGAGGATTTTCAGCACAACTTTTAAAAAAGCTGAGGAAGAAACCCAAGTAAAAGGACTAATGAAAATGTAAAGGTGAAGGAAAACAGCCCATGGAGAGACAAGCAGTAAATGAAGTTGAAGTATGCCCTGGAAAACACAAATTCTTAATAAAACAAAGCAGGTCCTCATGGTCTAAAAAGGTTACTTTAAAAGCAACAGCAAAGATGCACAGCACACATAAGTTTCCAGGATGCTCAAAAAGAAGTTTTTTGTAACTTTTAACCACACACAGTATGCGTTGTTCAAAACAATCTATTTTATTATGATCTGTTCTGAACACAAGAGCAGCAATAAAGAAAATCAGAGAATATAGAAAAGTTGAAACACAAATGCACAACAGTTATGGGAATATACTATTGAAGCAGCACTTGAAGGACAGCATCAAAAGTAGATGCGGAATGCGGTTAAGGAAAAGCACAAGGAGTGCAGAAGAAAGTCTCCTTACTCAGTGTTTGTACCCAGCATTACAATGGAGTGGAGGAGATTAGGCCTGTTTACCTCTCACAGTCCAGCTAGAACATGCTCAGTAGCTCTGTCTGGTTATGACTAAAAGGATTTGGAATATATCTACCTCATCTGATTTGGACAGATGAAATGGATTTAGGCAAATCATTGAACTGGTACAAACCATATTTTCAGAAATCTATCATGCCGCCTAATGTAAGAGTTCGGGATGGCACAAAAAAAAAAAAAAAAGGCGCCTGATACTGCAGTTTAACAGTTTACGTTTTCTCCTAAAACCTTGAGTGCTTGCTCTAACATATGCAGATGCTTTATCTTTCCAGTGGTAAGATCTTCAGCGCATTTTGAATCAAGAAAAAGGTACATTCCTCGCTCTCATCTCATTCTCAGGCACAAGCTGACTTTTGGTAAAGTTTTAGCTGAAGCAGATATATAATGCAAAGAATTACTGCTCAATGGTTCAAGTCTTGCCAAATTATAAGCAACTAAAACCAGGGTCTTAGAATAGAAAGCGTCAAGCATCACTAACTACAAGCACTGCTACCTGTAACTCCATTCATGATCAAGCTTCATGCACAACCAAACATCTCCAATGCATGATAAGCCATCAGTACTATAGGAAGGCTTTCTGCCAGCAAGACAAAATAATCCAGTTTCAGCAAGATTGGCACAATGTCTGATCTACCTAAATAGATCCACTTCTTGGGGTTTTTTTTGACCCAGTCAAAAAAACAATGGAACATCTGAAACTTTAACAGTAGTATCTACTTACAATGAAAAAGCATATAAACACATACATGGAGGCTACAGGGGGCCATGGCCGTGATCCTCATGATACATCAAATCAAAACCCCTTTGTCACTCCTAAGATGAACCTTAAACAAACTACCCTGTCATGTGTTTCTCTTTGCATGACCACAGATGTACAAAGCAATCGGTAACCTTGCTGCAAGATAAGGCAAATCTTGCAAAGATGAAAATCTGTACTTCCTAGCCCATCTTCAGCTGGATAGTACGTAGTGTTCAATCAAGGAAGTGGGGAAATGCAACCCTTTCGCGAATGAGATGACAGAGATATTGCTACTTGACCCTATTAAGCTGCATTCTTTTGCTTTCTATACATTCTTACATTAATAGGGTATTAAGCCCATCTCCACTTTAACAAGAGCACCCGCAAAAAAAAAAAACAAAAAAAACCCCTAAACCACTCAATAAAGCTGTGAGCACGGCAACACATATGCTCATTCACTGTAACACATCACTGGGAGAGATATTAATTCAGTCTCCAGAAACCACAGGGCCACATTAGCAGACTTCATTGCTGGGGACAGTGCCATCACGACGTTGGGGTTTTTTTCCTTCTAGTTTCCAAGGCAGCTCAGGTACAGTTAGTTCAATTGTTTCATTCCATGCTCCAGTGTACAGGATGAAAGCTTATTAAAAGTTTATTTGAAGTTTATTCTTGCCCCCTCACAACATTAATTTCAATCTCAGATTGAAGTGGAATGTCTGCCTTGCCTGAGGTTGAAAAAGAGATGCTTCTGGTTAAAGCATTACTGTTTTAGTAGCAGTAATATCTACGTACTTACTTAAATTACCTAGAAATGCATTGTGCCGTGTCGAGTGGGTAGATGGCATTAGTAGTCCAAATGTGATGTCATCTGAGCAAAAGTCTTTGGCACAGTCTTCTGAAAAACAACAACAAAAAATCCCACAGTTCTATAAAGGTGAATCCATTCAAAACAACTTTTAGAGGTGAGCCCTTGATTGCTGCTCTGTTTTCTCCCCTGCCATTTCAGTCACTTTATTTCCATCCCTAAACTGTCCACAATTTCACTTTCCAATTCCTCTATCAACATAATGAAGTAAATACACACAAAGGAGTACTTCAAAAATGCATACCACCTTTTACGTAGCTCTGGCACTGCCTGAAATCCAAATCTGTGAGACAAATGCAACAGCCTAATGGTAACATTAAAGTTACAGTTCTAACACTGCCTAACGAAACATTAATATTACAGTTATTATATTACAATTGCTTTGGGCTATATTATGACCTTGCAGAACATCAATAATACACGAAGCAAATTTCTGGAAAGAAAATACATCAATACAATCTTAACTGTGTGTGTACTATGGTTCAAACAGGACATGTGATCTACCTCAGAACACAGTTTAAAACTCTCAGAGAACATGGCACACAACAACATAAGAAAGACTCAAACATCTTCCCCTCACTAATGAAAAACTAATTTCAGTAAACTGTACAGAGCAGAAGCTAACTATACAATAGAGATTTCTATACACAAACATGCTACTTACTCCACAAATAGCTCCCCGTCTACTACAGATCACAAATTCTATATTGCTACATACAGTGCTGTGTTTTAAATACTCATGCACCAATTTGGTAATATAATCTCACTGCTGACAATCCTGCTGGCAAAACCACTGCTAGTTATCACTATTGATACTTTCTATTCAGTAATCCCAGGTGACAAAGTAGATCCTTTAAGGTATACATTAAACTATTTCCTTCCATCCTATGCAAGGACAGGCAGATTTCCTTTGACATAAGATAACAAAAAAACAGGAACTTCAAAATCCCTGTTCTTTAACACTTTGTCCCCCAGTACATACAACATAGAAAGAAGCAGCTGTCAAGCTGGGTAAGAAGAATGCCAATGTTTGAAGAAGGTCTACTGGACAAGCCTAATGGGATAAGAAAGGTAGACCATTATCACCTACTTATCTATTTTTCCATACAGTAAAATGAAATATTCTAATGTTAGAAATCAACATTTTTAATCAAATACCAGTATATAGATAAGAAATGACAAACTATACTCTATGGGGCAGGAAAAGTGTCTAGGTGCCATTTTTTCTAAAAAATCTATACAAGTTTATGGGAGATTATTTTTCATTTCTTATGCCAACAATACAAAGATTAACACAACTCAATATAAACAAACTATAAATTTAATTGTCCATATAAAGGTAGTACCAGTTTAACTAAAATAATTTTGAAAAGCAATTTAAGTTATTTTAATGAAAAAAGTTTGTGATCCATTTGACCTAGATGAAGTGGTAGCGCGTCAATTACCTTTGATGTTAGAAGCTTCTACAGCCCCACATCAGTTGCGCTGAAACTCATAAGAAGTCCTCCAGCTTATACAAAAAACAGGTGCAATAGGAAGTACTGACAGAGCAACATGAATGCCTGAGATTGAATTTTCAGGCAGTGGCCTGTTGTTTTGCCACTCACTTTAAAAGCAAATTAAATTGACAGCTCAATTTCTTAAGGGGTTAAAAAACCCCTCAGGACTAGAATTTGTGTCCTGACTTTCCTGCCAAACCGATCAAACCAGCATGTTCTCAAGTCTTTTTCCCATCTCGTCTTTTTTTTCTTCACAAAAGCCAAACCCATCAACATAATTTGTAAGTTTCTACACATCTTTTTCCTGTTCCATTTCCTAACACCTTCTTGTTACTCTTCATCCTGATTCAGACTACCCTTCTGAATTTATTATGCTTTCCAGATCCTGCAAAATAACACATTTTCCCTCTTTTCCTTCAAATCCCTATACTATTTGGACTAGCTTTATGCTGTCTTTTGCTTCTGTATTCTCATCTTCCTCCTTGCTGATCTACCTTATTCTGTTCTTAGAAACGCCAACTTGTTTAATGACTCACTTATTCATTTGAATCCTTGTCCCCCTTTCTGAGGTCATTCTCCTCACTTTCTATGTCAGTGAAATTCAAATCACAAACTCTTCAAGGCTGAAACTATATCTTATTATCTATAAAACATCATGCAAAGCTTTAGTGCAGGACAAAATGTTTAACTAATGCTTCTGAGCTGGAAAAAACTGACGTACAGTATTTTAACAACAAAAACATTTTCAGAAAACATATTTTAAGCAAGAAGTGCTGAGATGTTAGAGAGTTATCATTGGAACTACCATACTAGTTCCAAACTCTAATTTCATCCTCAACCACGCAACTGCCAGCAGTAGTTTGATTAACATATAATGAATGTTGCTGCTGTGGATGGCAAGAAAAACTTTATTAAATCACATTACTACATTAAAATTGACAGCAAGCAAAGTGTGTGTGTGTGTGTGTGTGTGTGAGAGAAAGAATCTGCATTCCTATCCATACAGTTCTTGGAAGCTGTGATTCATGCTGCTACTTGCTTTTCTACTCACAGTCAGAGGAAAATCCGGTTTCCTTTAGAATATTTGTTGTTGCTATGAAAACTACCTTAAAATAAGCACAAGTCAAAGTCACCTAACTATTTGCAGTCCATTATGATATTCTAAAACTGAAGTATTTTAATACTTGAAATTAATGAATTAAGATTTGTGAATACTATAAAATTTGTGAATATTATCTCGGTTACTTTTCAAGCCTTCAGTATATTTGACATTATTGAGCAGGGAATTCTGTAGAAATTAAAGTAGCAAGCTAATAATGTTTTCTTCACTTTCACCATTACTAAGTCTATGAGAAGTTTCTCTAAACCTATCAGCAGGACATACTACAATTCTCCACTGAGACTTGATAAAAATCTTACAAGTTGAACATAATGAGGTAAATTTCAGTCTGCTCTTTATAATAGTTAATAGGTAATGCAAATATAGGCAAGACAGGAAAGAACCAGAGAAGTGTCATTCTAGACAGAAGTCCAGCTCCTTCTGCTTTTCAACTAATAAGTCAATGTTACAAGACAGAGGAGTGGGCTTACAACAAATCCCATTTGGGAGGTACTGTCTTTTGTTCTTATGCTGAGAGAAAAATCTTATTCTTTGGCTATTAATGGACATATTTCATTCAGTAACTGGTATAAACAGAAATCTTTGGATGGCACCCTTTCAGTTTTATCTCTACACTATTAAAAGCACTTACTCTCTATGGCCTTTAAATGGAAATGTCCTATTTCTTAAGCTCAAGTTACACTTTCTTTTCCTCTTTACTACTGAAAGCAAGGTCTAAGTTCTAGTCTTTTCAAAGAAATACACCAAAAAACCACATTTTTTTGCCTGAAACAATGGGAAAATATGAATTTAATCACAGCTTAAAGCTCCTCTTTTTACTTTCAGAAGGATTTATTTTACTTACTAGGCCAAACTAAGGGTCAGGCAACCCTGCAGTCAGTGAAACATAGCATCATCTAATTTTCATCAGGACAATAATTCCCTGGTTAATGGTCAAAATATATTTTACCAGCTTATCATTCTGTTCTTCAGCAGGCAGTAAAGCACAGTTCTGATAGCTCTATTCTCCTCTCCCCCACCATGAGAGGCCAGCTTCCCCTCCTGTTGTCCCTCTGACACACCAGTCCCTATATTCTCAGTCCCCATCCCTTTCCAAAACAGCCCAATGTTCTGACCGCCCCATCAAGCCCCGCTGGCACATACAGCCATCTCCTGTTCTCCTATCCAACACAGGCCCAGCACATGCTGAAAAAAACAGGTCAGTGCCAAACTCGTATTGCACTATCCCTCTCTCAAGAGAGGGTAGTGACACATGTTTCCCTCTACCAGTTTGCCTATTATCCTAAAACCTTTAGGAACATTACGGTCTTTGAGATTACTATCCCTCCTACAAACATGGCTGTAATCGGTCAATGATTTCAAAAACTATTGGCACATGTGTAAGGAAAGAATGAGAGAAAACAAGGAAAAAGCATAAATCACGTTTTCCTAGGAAATCAGGCTTTAAAAAAGGCAAATCCCTACAGTTTTTAATGGAGAAAATTTCTTGGTTGTTTACTGGGCCATGGGAAATAAGCAGATTTTGGTGAAACATTTTTCAATTTCTCTCACTTTTTACAACTTCATATTTAGGTTTCAAATATACCTTTAGGGGACTAAGGACTGGGAAAGTTACTCTGTGTAACAAGACAGTTTTTCCCCTAATATGTCTTGAGGCTTTTGGATGATTGATGAAAATCCAAACCTTTGGCTTTTCTCTAACAAGATTAATCAGAAATACTACAAAACTTCTACCTTATTACACCAGCAGGAGTCTACCCTCTCCAAATTCACAACCACCTTCTCACCAGCAGCCACCAAACTGATAGAATATTATTCTGTCAGGCTGCATGTCAGTAATAGCCGCAAATGAAAAGGCAAAAGCCAGTCTTTGACATTACATTAAACATGAAATGAAATAGCCACCAAACACATCAAATGCTCTTAAATGCCAGAAACTAATACTTAGTATGTCATTAAAAACTTTAGTCAAATGTAAAAATGGCAACTTACCTTTTGTTTTATTTACAACAGCAGCAGCTTTCTCAGAACTGGAAATATGAAATTAGCTATATTAATACAATTTATTTTGAAGTATCCTTTTTTTATTAGGCAGCTTAGTATCTCATTCTCTAAGATCATAATTTAATATGTAAAAGTATATATTTCCTCAAGATTCCTAATGTACACGTTAGGAAATTCACACATTAACTTTCCTCCCTCCTACAAGAGCCACTTGTTACAGTGCCTGCCCCCTCTACGTTCACAAACACTTGACCTGATGGTATTTAAAAGCAAATGCTGCAACTTTCTAGATATCTACCAGTTCAGCAGATGAGATGCTTATGGGATCTGAGATCATCCTTCTGCGAGCAATTGAGATATTCTCACAAACTTGTGGAGCTGCAAGCTAAAAACTCTTGTAGATGACGTTGGTAGCAATACTATACCCTACTACAAAGCACTTAAAATCCAGACATCATGCTGGATGATCGGCCCATTCCCAGGTACTCCTTCTCTTCTAAGTGTCCCACAGCAACACCACTACCACGCGATGAGTTAGTAATTGAGTTCTGCTGTCTGCTCTGGCTGTAATAGACAATACTACCCTAAAGTACAGTCTTCACTAAAAGATATCAGCAGCAGGACACAAAAAGGGTATTTCATACAACAGGATCCACAATTCTAAAGTACCAAAGCCAGGGAGAGTTGCATCACTCAGCAAGACTTTTGAAAAAGTTAGCAGAGATGCGAACCATAAAGGTAACCAGTGAACACAATATTATGCCTTCGCCTTCACCTATTTCTGAAGGCCTAGGACACAGGTAAGGTTAGTACTCATGATCCTGGTCCCTGTCCTTGATATACATAGCTAAGCTTTTCCCATCCAAACAGGAGTAATATATTCTTTTAACGTGCCAGTAGGAGAAAAAAAAGATGTGCTCTCATTTTGTCCAGCAGCACAGGGTTACAGCACAGTAACCCAGAACAGAGAAATCTGAAAGCCAGTCTCTACCCTGCCAGGAGCGGTTCAAACTGTAATCTCTCAGCAGGCTCCACATTGCACTGGGAAGGTGGATCAACTCATAACTTCTCATTTCAGTGGCAATCTTCAGAACATGGAAGAAAAAATAAAAAGTAAAGCTTTGCTGCACAGAGCAGAACCAGCAGTGTGCATGCTTCTCTAAGGAGAAGGGCACCCAAATGAGAGAGGAGTCCTGGTTTCCAGTTCCTAATAGCATTTAAAATTTTAAATGGAGGAAAATACAAAATAGTTTTTGGAACACAGGCCAGAACGCAAGTACTCACCTCCTCTTCCTCCAAAGAAAATAACTGGCCTAGTATCTCTCTTTGGCGCAATTAGACTTTACTCATCTTGTACACAAGGAAACACGGATTTTTAGGGTTTGGGGTTTTGTTGGTTTGTTGTTTGGGGTTTCTTAAAGGAGACATCAACAAAACCTCTTCCTCCTCACTCCTTTGTGTTTCTGAACAAAAGGTAGAGTCACCACAGGGTTTTGGTCTGAGTCCAATCCCATAGGTGTGCCTGAGGTGTGGTTTGAACATGCCTTTGGACAAGTGAATACCTAATTTACAGATTGCCTAATTTATGAATAGTAAACAGATTTAGATGCCAAGATGCTCAGTTGTGACAAGATTATGGAAGATCTGAGTGAGAACAAAACTTCAAGGTGTTTGGAAAACTTTACTAGTGAAAACCTAGAGACCTGTAAAATTCAGCCAACACATGGCTACAATTTTACTTGGAGCTAGACAGCCAAAATCCATTTAAATCACAGTTTTGACTCCTCTGTATTATTTTATGGATCTCATCATATACCAAAATAACATACATCAAAAATCTTCTTGGAGATACCCGCAAATATCCTTTTTAATGGAACTCTAAAAGGACTATAGAAGAACAAGGCCACCTATTTTTATTTTAAAAATCCACTTTAAATGGATCTGTCGTACTCCAGGAACTGTTTTCTTCTGTTTTAACATAAGCATAATAGTCTAGCACCATTTATCTTGTGGTACCAGGCTGTCATTATGGGTAAAATAATATTAGCTTCAAAACTGAAGCTTTCTCACATACTCCGAGATTATTAAACACATAGTTTTAAGGACAAAGCATTTAAGTACCCACCTTTATGCCTAATTTGGCTACATTTTTATCATGAAGATGAGGATTGCCCATAGTATCTACTAAGCTTCACTCTCTAAATATGTCTTTATCAGTCTTGAATCTCATGGGTATATCTAATTTCTAAGGATCTATATTTAATAAAATATTAATACTACTAATGATGATTTTATAATACTCAGCAATGCTCCTCAGAACATCAGTGCAGAATAAGAAAACTAATTCAGTGATTTTAATGACAAAATGTAACAGTTGGAAAGAGTCCAAAGTGTGCAACGCTAAACTGCTGAAAGAATCCGAGAAGCCTTGTTGCTTCCACATAATACTAAATATATGACAACCGCAGAGCACTGAAACTTTTTACATATATGATTATATATTCTGAAAGCGGCTATAATTAAGAATTTATATTATACACAAAAAGTATGGTAAGAGAATATTAGGACTATAAAATTAAACACTCAGGCATGAGGTATGCCAAAATTAAAGTGGCTTTTGCATTACAAAGGAATTTTGTGGCAGCAGTAGGGGTTGAGAATTCAATCCTTCAGGGCAGCACACAGCTGCATTAACCGTGAGTCTCCTTCCTCTTATTTTGCATTTCACATCTTCAACTCCTGCAACAAATCAACAGGGGAATGTCCCACGAATGGTTTCAAATTATTACAGACACCCATTAACTGAGTTAACAAAATAACAATCTGCAATAGAAAGTTGTTTTCCCCAGGTGGACCACCCACACAAGTGAATGAGATACCTTCCCAATGGATATAGCCGACTTTGCTTGTGCCAGAGTCACACTGAAACACTGAAATCTTTCACTTCAGATTCTACTACGTGACTGAAGGTGCGCTTCCTACACCTCTTCTTATTCTGAAAGACAACTAAATTCAAAGTAATAATACCAATACTACTAATAGTAATTCACTATTAGTAGAAGATGTGAGAGACACTTGAATGGTTTGGCCTCTGTCTGTCTGTAGTCTCACCGATATTTTTTTTCCCCTCCAGAGATAAAGCTACCTTAAAACAGCTACTGCTCTTCCAGCAGCCTGGTGACTCTCTCCTGTTCTTGTGCCACCCCTTCAGTGGTGCCAGTACAGCTTTCTACAGGGTGAACCAGCTCAATTAACATAGAAAGGTTAATACTTTGCAAAATAAATAGAAGGTAAGAACGGCAGGAACAACTACTACTTACTGTCTTTGCTACACAACTATCTACTAATACCATCTACCCTCAGAAACATTTCTAGGTCTGCTTTATCATGTGGCCTTTACAATTTCCAGCATTCATATGGAAACTAGTACTTTAAAAAGGCTGAAACACTAAAATGCACTTTTCTTTACTTCAAACACCTACCAAAGTATTTTCCTCAAGAAAAACTAACTCATTACAATGTGGTGAAAAGGAAGGCACCTTAGCTGCAATTCCTCTTCTTCCTAATTATATTGTGTATTTTGTGTTAGAAACTGTATTACAGTACTAATTTTCTATTCTAAGAGGAGAACTATCCATATTCTTCAATCTACAAATTTAGGCTGAAGCTGTGAGGCTTTAGACAGCAAAGTACACACACACATATGTCCCGAAGGGGTGCATAGCTAAAAAAGGAGCTGTTTTCAAATGATGAAATTACCTAGAGAAGAAAATTGCATTTTTTATTCACAACTATTTTCAACACAAGTCTATTATTTTCAGTAAAAAATTCACAACTTTTCAGGTTGATAAAAACAATTCCTATAAAGAACACGTGGGGAGGGTGGAGGTCAATGTCTCTACTACTAATTTATATC
Source organism: Haliaeetus leucocephalus (assembly GCF_000737465.1). NCBI lineage: Eukaryota > Metazoa > Chordata > Aves > Accipitriformes > Accipitridae > Haliaeetus > Haliaeetus leucocephalus. Next base: position 8,234,594 of record NW_010972875.1, read on the forward strand.
TTCAACTTTTTGCACAAATTTATAATAGCCCCCCCCCCAAAAAAAAGCTCTTGAAAGCAGCAATTTCCTTGGCAAGACCAATCCATCCATGAAGATTCATTACTTCAGTGAAATTCTATACTAACAAGATAATTAACCAACACTACAAATTAAATTTAAAGTAATTACCACTCAGTTTTTAAATTGCTGAGTACAGAAAGAGTAAAATTAGCTACAACAGAGTGTTTACGTGGTCCTTAGAGCATTAATAAAGAAAACACTCTCCGCTTTCCTCACATCCTTTCATTTTATCTACGTGTGTTAAACTTTTCTATGTAAGAACATGAAGCGGAAGAAATAAAAAACAAGACATGGCTGAATGACATCTTAAACTATTAAATATCAACCCGGGAGTTATTTTTTTTTACTGTTTGGACTGCTTCTTATGAAGAGGTAACTCTTGCCTTACCAATGACCTTAAAAACGCTAGCACCCACATTCAACCAAAAAACCCTAATCCAAACACATAATGTTTGGTAACCCAAAAGCAGTGCCTGTAACACTTTTGAGAAAGTATCTTAAATGGATATATGAAAATCAATAGTTTATTTTAAAAAAATATTGCAGTTAGTTGTCCTGTCAAGTAGAATTCCTTTATTATAACAATCAAATGCTTTCTAATTTCAAATAACAGGCCCAAACCCAGAGATATTCATAGACTTCTATTCACAGAATAAAATCAATTTTATTCCTGTAAGATTTAACAGTGTGAAACAACTGCAACTGCTCAAATTGATTTTTACTAGGACTATCACAGTTGAGGTGTATTTCTCAAGTACTTCTTTCACTACGGTATCTGCTTAAACAATCCTCCTGCCTTCTGGCACACCTGTTACCCAGAGAAATGATGTAGGTTAAATATAACCACATTAAAAAAAGAAAAAAAAAACAAAAAACACAAAGGTAGTTAATTTTACCCTGGATCATTTCCCCAGCCCAGTTACGGGACAGGGTTCCATGAACCGCTGTGCTGGTACAGCTGAGGGGGGCAGCAAAGAGGTGCGAGCTGGGAGAAAGGAATGGAACAGGCCTGTTTAAGTCAACAGTGCCACTAAAAGCACTGCTTGTCAAACAATGTCATCAAAAAAAAATACTTGCTTGAAGAATCCTTTAGCGGATCAGGATCTATGATCAGCCACTCCACCTCTACATGCCACTTCATATCCCAGCTAGAACTACAGCTGACTCTCCTTGTGCTTCTTAGTGGGTCAACTTTTAACATGTACACGAAAACAACGGCCTTATAAAAATCTCACCACCAATACATTTGATTAGTTTACAAGCACTCCGCCTCATAAAAAAAAAAAAAACCCAAACAAAAAACCCCAAACATTTCAAATTTATATCCAGGCCTAAAGTACCCAGAATTTGAAAGTGAAGCCAACCAAAAATCCACATCTACCTTAACAGAAACACAAAAATGAAGTACCACGGATTTCCAGTCCCTTGCTGGTCATATTTCACACACGCACGCACAGAACATTTGACACGCTGATTTTAAGGACGCACGTAAGTCGGGAGCGGATGGGGGAAGCTACTGAGAACTCCTCACATTTAAGAGCACGAACACGTTGTAGGCACCGCGATAAAAGTTACCACAGGAGAGGGAGAAAAAAAAAAAAAAGCAGCCCACAAAGTGCGCACTCAGCCCTGTACCCCGCAGCTCCAGCTCACCTGCCGCAGGGAGGCTTCGCGCCGCAGCAGCGCCGGGCACCCTCCAACCGCCCGGTGCCCGAGACCCCGCCAAGCCGTCCCGCCG
>NW_010972875.1:8237372-8237631 GCF_000737465.1 Haliaeetus leucocephalus
GGCGGCCGGGGAGGTGATCCCCCGCTCTCCCGCCGCCTTTCTACGCGTGCGCGGCCGCCCGCCTGGGGGCCGGCTGGGCTCGGAGGGGCTGGGCGCGGGGGAGCCTGCGCAGGCGCAGTGGCCGCCGCGCCTCCCTGACCTCGGCTCAACTCGCCTCACCTCACCCCGCTCCGATCACGATCGCGGTCACGCTCTGCTCCGCTCCCGCTCCGCTCGAGGAGGAAATGGCGGCGGCCGCGCTACCGAGCGGGGCGCGGGC
>NW_010972875.1:8237641-8342470 GCF_000737465.1 Haliaeetus leucocephalus
GGGCCTTCGGCCGCGGCGCTCCCGCGGGGCCGTGTGCGGGCGCCCCGGGACCGCGGAAGCCCGACTCGGCGAGACCCAGCGGCGTGCCGCGTCTCCGGGCCGGAGCGTCGGGGCTCGGCGGGCTGATGGTAGTCGGGCTGCGCGGTGGGGAGCCGGGGAGCGGGGACGGTGCCCGGCCGCGCTCCGCCTCCGGGCAGCGGCGCCGTGGGAGGCTGCGAGCGATGCCGCCTTGCGGCACAGCCGGGGTGGCCCGGCGGCCGGAGCGGCTGCCGCCGCTGCTAGGCGCGATGCTCCGGGGCTTGTTTTGCAGGCGGGCTTGGAGCCCGCAGCCGAGCCCTCGGGGAGGGTTCGGCTGAACGGAGGCGCTTCCCTGCTGAAACAGTAAACCTGGCACAAACCGCCGTTCTGGGCAGCGCCTGAACGTGTGACACGGTACCCGGGCATACGTTCGTTCGTTCCCAGAGGGGAACAAGCAGCATCTCGGATGCTCTCTGGGAACAGAGCCACAAGTTATTTAGGGGTACAAGCAACCCGACCTGGCGGTCGTGGGTGGTTTCTTTTTCTTTTAGAGTCAGTAAACCGCTAAAACTCAACGGAGCGGCAGAGAACAGGCTTGACCGTCTCAGTCCTTCCGTCTGTGCACAATGCTTTTAATACCAGTTTTATAAAGTAGTCTTACCTAACGTTAAAAATAAGAAATGACCCTAGCTGAGTTTAAAATCTCAGCACCTAATAAGTTTTAAAATACTGTACTGAAATTGCACGGTTTGTGCAATTTGCATAGTGCAGTGCTGATATTGGTTATTGAAGTCTGGGAGATTTCTGGACCACCAAACTGATGGAAGGCTCGCAGCAAGTAAATTTCCTGCTTTCTGACTGAAAAGCAGCAATTTAAGTCCATTCTTCTCATTTGCTAATCCTTACAGTTTGGGGCGGGGGGTGCTGCAAGTTAAAAGAGTAATTGTGAACTTGATAAACTGAATTGCCCTGTATGGGGTTGAAGTATTTTTGTTAGGCAGACTGCAGTGATGAGGTATAGATTCATTCAGAAAACGCATCATTTCAGCACAGGAAGGCACAACTGTCGTAGCAGTTTGCAGGACTATCTCTGATAATAAAAGTTAGCATTCTTGTGTTTGTGTGTTGGTAAAGCCTATAAAAACTGTAAGATGTGCCTGTATTATTGACTTTGCAGAGAAAGTTGTGGAACAGCCCAGCTAATAAATATGATCAGCATCAGGTATCAGAGTTGATCAGAGAGATGACCAACTGATACTGCACAGTCTTCATGTACAACTGTAATGGATTCCAGCCATACTGCCTACTGCAGCACTGGAGTATGCTTAAACTTGCAGTGATTATGTTAGCATAAACCTGTTCTGCATGCAGCAGAACATAGCAGAGAACTGTTTTCTGTAAAATAAAACATTGTTCCGTGGCAATAGTGTGTAAATATTCCCAGTTTTCTTTCTCGGTTACAAGGATGTTTATTTTTCAGGTGGTCTCCTAAACAACAATATATCTAAAAGCGTAATTACAAATGTATATCTATAGAAGCTTAATTAGTGTTTGTGTCTGGAATGAAGTAAGGAACTTGACTTGGCTGTAAAATCTCATGGATTTTTCTTTCTGGATTACTTTTCAGGTAGATCAGTTTCCCCATTGGATTCACCTTGTGACCAAAGTCTTATGCAAAGGTATTGTAAGGACAGGAACCTCCTTAGCAGTAATGCTGCTAAAGAGGTAACCGTGAGCTCAGTTTTTCCACTGAAGAAATCTAAAAAGCATTAGTAAAACCACTTATTTTTGTTACTTACTGATTCAGAATACTCTGTTTCTAGCTTTCAGTTGAGGAAAATGTGATACAAACAAAACTAATCTTTTCATTACTCGTGCAAAGGATGAAATTCTTTGATGATGGATGAATACTCATGCTCCTGTGATGAAATGTAGTAAAGATGATAGGATACAGCAGGAATGGAAAATCCAGGAGAAAATGCAGGAATATTTTCAACAAAAATGCGTAATTACCAGAACTAGAATATGGCCAAGAAACCAAGAGGCTAAAAATAGCATCAAACTGTATGTATCAAATTTGCCACAAGATCTTTAGTAACCAGGAGTAATTCTTCAGAGAAACAAACTAGAGATACTGTACTGTCTCTCTTCACACCTTGAATATATGGGAGCATAACACCTACCTACTGCAGTGTTGCGGTAGCAAATTCCTCTTTGTGGCTTGCACATCTTACCTTTTGGGATTTGACGAGATCAAAACAGGCAACACAGCTGTGGAGATGACACGCATTTGCATTTTCTGCTGAAGTTATGGCCTAACCAAGGTCAGTTTTCTTAATGCTGCTTCTCTTTTGAAAGTATTTTAAAGGCTCCTGAAGGAACAGGGCAGAAGGCTTAGAAATGATATGGTGATTTTATGAAACTATTCTCCGACTAGAAATACTATTTTTTTGGCTCTTATCGTCAATGTGAGTTTGCTCTGGTGTCTAATGATAGTTTTGTTTCATTCACAAAGGTTACATGAGAGCCAACGTAATTTTCAGACATTGCCAAATTATGAGCAGCAAATCTTTTGTGAATTATTGAATGATGGGACTAGATTGGGCCAGAAATGCAGAAATTTCTAGTGCACTTCCATTAACTATAGCCATGTTTCCTACAGAACTGTCATTGCCATCTTGTGCCTGATATACTTCAGAGCCATAGAACAATCATCTACTCAGAATGTTCCTTTTTGATCCTCACTGGCATGTTCAAAAGAGGATTGGTTTGAGGAAGCCAATTTTGAAACTAAATTTCACATCACTCCAGAATACTAAAAATCAGTGGTTTTAACTTGAAAGCCTGTCACAATCTACATAATCATTGTAAAGCAAGGTTGACTAACATTCATTCCTAGACCCTTTTCCTACAAATGGTGTAACTGACCAAGAACCAGAAACATCTGCTCTTAACCTGCAGATTCCATTGGATCTTGCTGCTGCTTTGTCACATCTGATGGCTGTAATCATGATTGTATGGTCACTTCACTTGGATGAAGTAAGGGTCACCGAAGAGGAGGAGGTTTGGCCCTCCTCAGTCATATCTAGCAACATATTCCTATTACTTCCAATGTGACAACACTAGCACTTGTACAGTTGTGTATTGTGCTTGTGTACCTCAGGGCAGCCACAGCAGCAGGAGGGAGGCTCACTGCTAAGAGGAAGCGGGTGGTAGTACTCCTTTTATAGCAGCCAACACTGATATTCATCTGACGAGACTGTGGAATCATATCTAAAGTCACTGATGACCTATTTACATTTAAAACTACTAGCTAGCTTTCTAGTTTGAAGTGGCAGATAAGCCATTATCTCTGAAATGCATCTACTAGTTATCTCTTTGAATCTGCAAAATAAAAGTTTCTAGAAGTGGTAGCTACCAATAGCAGAGCTGTATCCTACTGGGTGAAAAAAAAATGGCTAATGTTAATTTTCTTGTTCTTCTTGGGTATCTGTGTGCCAAGTGTTAAGTGAACTGTTTCTGTTTAATTTTTCTTTCTGCATCCTGATGCTATAAACCATGTCAACTGTATGTAACTAAATCTTCATTAGCACATTGAGGTTTTTTTTTTTTTTACGATGAGTCACTGGAAAAACAACATTAATACTCTACAATTTGATTCACTACTCATAATAAAGATGCTGAATCAGGAGCGTGGTCTTCTCATTCACTCATGTAGTTTTGCTTATCTGCAGTTGTACTGCAAACTATTTTGTTAAGGATATACTTATTTTTGTTAGGAAGGAACAACTGATCTGTCAGTGTTTGAAATAGCGGGAAGATTATCCTTGACACTTGAGAAAATTCTTGAACACCTGTCAAACATGGAACTGTTAGTCAATGGATTCAGGCCAAATCCTGATTTTATATCACTATACACATCGTTGTATTTGGGTCACCTTTTCAGTGGAGGGAACTGAGAAGCTACTTAGCAGAGGAGAGTTCCACTACTGTCATTTCACTGAGAATTAAAGGAGTATTTTGCACCCATGCTGGATAAAAGGAGGAAGAAAGTATGTATTAAAGCCTGCCAGCTAATACCTTCCCCATTCCATTTAAACAGACTTTGTATGAAATGGAGAATCCAGATTCTCGGTGTCAATGACAGCTATCTATATTTATCTAAAGGTTAAGTGTGGCTTTCATTTACTGCATCAATTTTCTTCTACAAATCAAAACCAAAAAATGTACAAGTGAAACAAAAGCTCTTGCTCTTTTTTTTTTTTCCCAATTGTTTCAGGCTTACCAAAGGAGTAAAAAACTGTATTTGAGCTAATTTTTGTCAGAACAGACCATCTGCATTAAAATTTTCTCAAGTAATACGGGGTTTCATCACATCACTGCTTTTTGTGTTGGTGTCTTCATGAGCAGAAACATTTTGCACTGACAGTGTCATCATATTAATAATGTCCTTTTTGGGGTTTTCTTCTAAGTCAGTTTCTATTGCTCCCACTTCTGCTAGTTTCCATTCGAGCTCTGTAAAAACACATTACAATTAATTCTGATAATTGCAATAAATTCTCCCTTAAGAGGAAAAGAACTTTTAATAAAGACCAAGCTCAATCTCAACAACAACAAAAAATAGAGCAATCCTTGTGACAACGCAACTTTATCTCAGTAAAATATCTAACTGTGGAATTGCAAAATATCCATGCTTATCCAATATTCGTACCACAGAATTACATAAATTAATTCTTTGCTTTTTGTACACTTTTTTCTACAGAAATAATCGAAAACCTTTTCCACCTTTAAGCAGTGATCTTTAGATGGAATGATTACAAACAACATAAAATCTTCTATAATGTGAATTATTTTAAAATATTTCATACCTTCCACTTTAAGATATATTCCCCCACATTCAGCTACTCCAATGAACCTGCCTTTTATTTCACCAGTTTTGTATACAAGTATTGTGGGTAAACATCTGTCATGGTAATTCTGAATGCAACTGTTTACAATGGCTTTGAGAAACTTGACTTCTGGAAACTTTCTGGCTAGCAGGCTGAGATGTTCATTAACCAGTAAACACATTGGCATGCTAGAAAAGAAAAAGTATGATGACACTTCCCACGTAAATGATTTGTAAAATAACTGAAGTTGTTCAAAATACTTTGAAGAATAAATGTACCTTTTCATTTAGTATGCCTCTACTTTAATTTGTTATAAGAATTGCACCACAAATTTTATTTAGCTTCCTCTAAGCTCACTGTGATTTAAAGAGCTGTCCAAGTAAAAATATGTCAGGAATGCTACAAGATGCTGCAAGCATTGTGCCTGAATTTTGTTCTCCACTAAGATTTTTAAAGCTCATTTTGTCCGTTTATTGTAGAGTTTAAATGAGATTTTTTAATCTGTAATATACATTTTACTCTAATTTATTTGAACTGGCTTTCAGTTGAACATTTAATTGCTTCTTCATTCTCTTAGTAAAAATCTAAGTAATGTCAGGGAAACCTTTGCATAGTCCTATTACCACCAAAGGCCTGTTCATTACTTTCATAGCTACTATTTGCAATACAATCACTATCTAAACCTCAGTAAAAAAAACACACAAAAAAACCAGTGGGTGTTGTTTTTGTTCCCCTCCAGCCCGTTAACCTTGTAGAAGTTAGGATCTTTGTTGTGACTGAAGTTCAAGAAGCCGATTTAGCCTATGGACCCTCGACGGGTTCCAGCAGCACCCTCTGGTGGCCAAGGGCAGGTGAGGCACCCTTATTACTAGCCACAAGAGACTTCGGTGGTCTCGTATCCATTCCTAAGGAATTAGGAGTTTCCTCAGACTCGTATTTATGCAATGGTAAAGTATAGAATTGGTTCTCCAGTAAACAAAAACAATAAAAAATCAAGAAAACCTGATATTTTCTTTCTTCAGATCTGTAAATTTAAATTACTGTAATCTGAACAATTCATTTGATTGACCTATTCCTATTGCTCCTGCAAATAATACTGAATTCCTGACAATTGAGAAGAATCAAAGAAGCTTCCTCCCAAGACACTTAAAAAGAAGGAAAAGAGAATGCTGATCTGAATCTAAAAAATGCGTTAAACATTCTATACTCATTCTCAGTGCTTTTGAAAAACATTTAATAGAGTTGCTAATGTATGCTGAACTAATCATGGGAGACCTTTGACATTTCTACTCAATCCTGTCACAACTTCTGCTACCATTAGAGAATTTATTGGGGAACCAATAAACTAACAAATTCCCTAGCTTTCCTCAATTTTCATAATTGAGACTTTTCCTATTGGGCTTTTGATTTGTTCATGTCAAAGGGGAAATAAAGGTAGAATAATCCTGTTAAGAGCATTCCTGCTGAGAAAAGAATCTGCAAATGAACTTCCCTTAACACAGACAGTGGACACCACTTTCTCAGTGAAATTCAGAAATGTCAGTGAGGCTAAGTACATGGTGATAAGCATACACAGCAAAAGAAATCTTTCATATAATTGATCAAAAATGAAGTGATTTAACTCTCACAAAGTGAATTAACGAGTCAAGGAGGTCCCATGCTCTATGATTCCATTGCCTCCAAACAATTGCTATTTCATTAGTCTATTGTATTTCATTTTTCTTGGAATTGCTTTTTAATTACCAGTTCAATTCTCTGTATTGAAGTATTCAACATCTTAAACAAGAATGTAATTACCTTGACCGATAAAGATGAATTATTACCCAAACATCCTCTGGAGCATTTGTAACTTCCTTTACATACTGCTCTCCACAAATTTCTCTTAGCTCCCCATACTTTTGCCGCCTCTGAAGACATTTCCATTCTTGCAAGCGTTGCTGCCTAATGAAAAAGTAATAATAACAATAAGCATCTTCAGAACATTTTAAATGCATTTTAAAATAATATCTAGTGCATTTATCTCAATTAATTTAAAAAATGCTTTGAATAACCCTTTAGCTCAAGGTCTTCTAATGTAATTTCAGAGCTAGAAAGGCTTCTGTTCTAATCTTTATTGAATAAGATAACAATAAAATACATTTTCTTAGTTCATCAATATCAGATTTGGGAAACTTGAGTAACAAACGTGTTGCAGAAGGGTTTATCATTTGAGACAAAGCAAGAAAAAATTAAAGCAGCTACTAATTGTTTTAAGATTCTGAAAATGAGATTAATCTGAGGAAGAACTACCAGTACTTATACTAATATTTATCAGACAATTTTAAAATCATTCATGAAAATTGGAATGTAAAAACAGTAGATGGCAGTCTTCATTTATAAAAATACTTACAAGGTAGAAAAGGAAAATGCCTTACTGAGATTTGTTGAACTAAAAGTAGCTGTTAATTTTACTAACTGGAAGCCACTATAGAAGTGGCTTTTCCAAAAAAGATTAAATAATGTATGTGCAATGTTATTATACTCTAGCAACATTGCATGATAATTTAGGTTCACAACTCCCACATAATTATGTGAAGTATTATCTTCCTATGAGAATACAGTGCTAGATACACAGTGTTAGCATTAGAATTATTAGTCATTTTAAGAATGAAAAAGCAGTAAGTACAGGTAGAATCTAGACAGAGGAAATGTTTTGATCACATTAGCTTTTTTATTCTGTGTAAACTGCATGTTTCATTTTTCTTAGTTACAGTACAAAACTCTGCAGAACTCAGCAGAGTACTTTGTAAAATACCTACAAAAATATACATGTGAATGTCCAGTACAGCTAAAATTACTAAGTCTCCATACAAGGTGCCAAAGTTTTCTGAACCTGAGTTCATAAAACATATTGACGCTGCATGGTATTGTAAGTGAAATGATTGGTGTACTCCTCCTATTAAATAGTTGAATAAGGTTGTGCCTAAGAACAGTTATGCCTAAGAACAGTATATGGTATCAGTATATGGTATATCACAGAATTACACAATCACAGCATGGCTGAGGTTGAAAGGGACATCTGGAGGTCATCTGATTCAACCCCCACCCTGCTCAAGCAAGGTCAGCCTTGAGCAGGCTGCCCAGGACCATGTCCAGACGGGTTCTGAACATCTCCAAGGATGGAGACCCCACAATGTCTCTGGGCAACCTGTGCCAGTGCTCGGTCACCCTCACAGTAAAAAAGTCTTTCCTGATGTTCAGAGGGAACCTCCTGTGTTTCAGTTTGTGCCCACTGACTCTTGTCCTGTCATCAGGCACCACTGAAAACTCCCTGGCTCTGTCTGCTTTATACCCTCCATTCAGGTATTTATAGACATTGATTAGACCTCCCCTGAGCCTTCCTTCCATATAAACTTTGAATGAGTATTTTCATGAAGTAAGAAACAGAGAAGCCATTAAAATTAATCTTGGATAAGAAGCAAAATAAACACAATAGTTGTGTATTAGGGGTCCACAGCTGACTTGATAAACATCTTTCAAAAACACGTAAGTTTATCAACTACCACCATTCCAGCATAGAAACTGCAGTGTATGATACAGTGAAACTGTAATTCATAATAAATTTTGCATTGCATTTTTATTTCAATTATATCTTTAGAAAGCATATTATACCACAAATGAGTGCTATCCAAAAGGCAGAGATGTATTTTGCTCATAATACTCAGATTAATTATTTAATTATCAATTAAAAATACTAAACAGTTTGATTCCAGCACTGAAATACAGTTTTCTTCTTTAATGGCATGCCATCCTGACATAGGTGGCACACACTCTATATGCACAAACCCAGTATCTTTCACAAAGCTGGGGTCACGTATGTTGGGACCCTGTTTTTCCTAATGTTCTTGTGCAACATGATAGAAAAGGGATACCTGCGACCAGCTGTCCTGGCTTGAAAATGCTATCCACAAGAGAGAAAATGGGATACAGAACTTCCCCTTTCTTTGAATATTTATCATCATTTCTCCAACTCCTAAAGACTGGCAGACAGTATCTTCAGAGTGGCAGACTGAGGGGTACAGTTTAATCAGGCAAACAGTGAATGAACCCTACTTGTGTAACTTAGATAAATGTGGAATATACAGCACTTCAAACATACAATGCCTCTAAAAATACAGTAGCACAATATATCTTCAGCTGAACTGAGGATATATAACAGTGGTTTCCACCGTGGCCCCTTCTATTCTTTTTCTTTTAAATATCCAGCTTTGAGACTAAATTAAGTACTTTAAAAGGGGAATAATTTTGTTCTAACAAAATGTCAAAGTAAAATATGGTGTAAAGTGCTTCTCTTTGCCACTGGCAATCAGGAAGAAGTAGGACAGTAATGTGAGTGCTGGCTATCTGCTGGCAAAGGAGCAGAAGGTGAAAAAAGGCAATTGTGCCAGTCAGCAGACATTACTGTGCAAAAGATTCTGAGTTTATTTTTCAGGAGCACGTACATGTACAATAGCAACACGTGCACTGTTAATCTGGGTAGAAGTATCTTACTATACCTGTACTTTTCAATAGCTTTCCTATCAGTCTCATCAAAGTCATCTTCAGCTTCCTTCAATTCTTCAAGAGTCATTCTTTCATACAGTTTCACTAGAAACAACAAATGAAAAATTAGTCACCTTTTGTTCTCCAAAGTGTTTGCAAACATTTTAAATGTACAAAAAGTAGTACGCACACATGGAACTAATGAAAGAAAAAGATGTACTAATTTCAGAAATGAGTCAACTACTATATAGGAAAATACAGAAATACTGGAGTGGATTACTACCAATTGTTCAGAATGTGAATCTTCCTTATACTGACTGGTTCCTTTATGGAATTATGAAAATCAGTTATCCATACATGTCACATGCCATAATGTTTGTCACTAACTGCGTTGTATGTTTAATTCAGAATCCTTTTTAAAATAACCAAGTGAAAATAATTAAAATAAAAATATAATTATTGTACGATGTTCAAAAAACATTATTGAAAATACCTCCACTTTTCAAATTTTGTTATACTGATGGCATGCATTTTTAGTTTTACTTGCCTTCTGCTTCTTTCTGCAATTGTAAAACCATTTCTTCAATTTCATCTTTTGGTTTTTCTTTTGGAGGTAGAATTCCAAAATGTCTCAGTATGTCATTCCATTCAGTATCTTCATTTGGATCCTGTTTTAATATTATGAAACAAAACTAAATCAACAAATCAGTCTTGTGTGCCCTTTTTTAAACCAAACCCAGCCCTTTTTCACTTTGGCATATATTAAGGATGTAACAAAAGGAGACCATTACTTAGAGGCTGCAATACCTTCGTGGACCATTCTCTATCATGAATTTTCATTTGTCATTTTTCACTTCTGAACAGAAAAAAGCAAGAAAATAAGAGAGAAAGAAAACTCAAAATGTAAGCATAGATAAAATAATCAGTCTCCAAAATATCAGCTAAAAAAATTGTCTAAAAGATATATGGAAACCTACTTCAGAAAGGCCAAACTGTATGCTGCTTACTTAATCACACTTAAAGAAATACAGCTTTATACAGACAAGACTTTTGTATCAGTATTTTTATGTTACTCCTAAGAATAAGGTATTGACACAGTGAATTATCATGTAAAAGCATGCCTAGAATCAGAAGAAAAAAGACCTTTTTATTTTAAATGAATGATTAATATTAATGTGTCAACATAAGCTACTTCATACACTATGTTTTATAACACAGGACTTCTGTAGGTGTTAAATCTACATTTGTGGTAATTTTAATTAAATAGTTAAGATAAAGGAACTGCATCCTATTTACAAGACTGCATTTCTACTGAAATTATCACCTTAGTTTATTATAACTGGACTGTTGTTGGAATGGTAGAATAGCAACACATTACGAGGCCTCAAATACAGATTAGAAGTAGTAAAGCAGATTTTAAAACAGGTTGTTAATCAAAAAGTGTGGTATTTTTGGCCCTGAAATAACAACTCTTTTGAAAACCTCCATAAAGAAATATCTGTATAAATACATGTATATCAGAAATATTTAGTGATATTCATAATTCCATAATAATGCAGCATCAAATGAACAAAAAGTACATTACAAAAATTTTACCTGAAGAAACATCCGGGATTTCCATTGGATTACTACCATGCCCGTGAGTACTACACTGGCCTTTCCAGCTGCCAGCTGCCTCATTTCATTTAACAAGGCTCTTGTAGAGAATTTAGCATGAGTATAATGAAACAAATTCTAATGAGGATCAAATGCTACACATGCCTTAAGGAATTTCACAAAGGTAAAAGAATTGCTTTGCAGTTTAGATGAAAATGTACTTGGGAAATCCACAAAGAGACTAAATAGAATCACACTGTCGCTCACAAGGAAGTTAAGTACAGTGGGTTTGCAAGAAGACTCTTAAGTCTGCCAGTTTCTCTGGCATGAGGAACAAAGCAAGGCTTGGCAGGGTTTGGAATGAAAGGGAAGTGGCAGTAGTTCATGACAGTTCCTCCAACGCTCCTATTGCATGGGCTCAGCAGACTGCAGGCAAGGGTAGTGCTACCAATGTTCACTACTAGCAGAGCACTCTGGCTTTGCAAACATCCAGTGCCTTATTGCTAAGATAAAGAAGAGATTTCATACTTCAGTACTTTAATTGATTCCTTCTGCAAAGCTCCAATATTCAGGTTTTGGACTAGAGATGGCAACTCCATTGTAAATAGTTATAATATTTGGAAAATTATTTTCTGTAACATTATGCCTCTAAGAACATGGTTATTTCATCATCAAGTCAAATATACTAGCAAACTTACTTTATCCACATATGAAAGCATAGATAAAGAATTAAAAATAAGTGATGTTTTCTCCTTCTTGGATTGAAAATTGATATAATCCTTTGGAAAAAAATAAAAGAGAAGCTCCATATATAGTCTAATGAATTAGATGGTCACTAATGGGTCTGGAACAGGAAAAACCCAAATGAAGATTTTGCTACAGTGCAATTCCTCAGGATTTACTTACGTTAAAAAGTCTTACACTTAGTCTTACTGCAAGTTTCCAACCCTTCACCAAAGCAGAATTTTGACTTAGATACAGCCAGGGTATCAAAAAATCCACAGAACTAAGAGGACTACTCCTCCAAGGGAACCCCTGAAGAAATATGAGCAATACGCATGCACTTTGGTTTGGCCTGCACAGAAGTGCTTTACTGTGCTTTTAATTAAGGATCAGATTTCCCCACTTCACAGAATGAAAATCCTTCTCTGTAGCAGAAGGATTATGAAGAATCATGAAGCATTAAAAAAAATAATAAAAATCGTCATCATAACTGGACAAATAATTTCAAACCACACAACAAAAAGGACTACTGAAACAGAATTGGAATGTAGGTAACTTACAAGATAAGCTCTGGCCAGTTTTTGCCAGGAAAGATTTTGACATTTTGTGGTTTTCTGTAAATTTAGGTCCTACATAAAATGTTTCCATAGTATTTTACTTAAATGGTATATTTTATACTATTTCTATTTAATGTTTGTAACATTCAATAGGTTTGTGTAACAAGTTGTACACTGGACATTTTCTAGATGCTGTTACATCTACAAAATGTAAAGCAAAAAAAAATTGGATCAAGAATCCTAGATCACAGTAAACATAACAGAAAGAGGTGTGTCTGATCAATCTGAACTCCAGTCTCAAGGAAGAAAAGATCAGAAGCTAGCAAACCTTTAACAATTTTTTAACAAATTAGGTTAAATCAATGTTTAAAAAGTTGGTGCTAAGTGACTAGTTCAAGGTTGCAGTAATGGGAACAGATGAAATAAATGAAACTGTGCATCAAAAACTTCAGAATATATCTGATGGTAAGAGTGCAAAGGAGCCAAGAAGTGACAAAAGTGATCCAACGACAACTGGTTTCAGAGTATGAAGCTGGACTACTGAAGCAGTATTACTCTACTAGCAGGCCACAATCCCAAGCAAAAAAACTCCTTATGACACTTCTCACTGCTGCCAGTGATAATGTTAGTTACCATCAGCTTTGCCAGAGTTGATGCACGTATCAAGTTTGGGAACTGGCAGGCTGGATAACTTCAATCCTTCAGTGTAAATAACACTTCTGATAGATTTAATTTGCAGTTCTTTTTTTTGGTGAATGACATGAAGCAAATTCTCAGTTATGTTTTTAAAACATGGTACACCTATGATTGTCCAGCTATCAAAGTGTAGTATTTTATTACTCATACAGGACAGTAATGGTGGTTAATTCTTAACCATTAGAAACTCAGAGTTTCCTGATGTATTCTCGCAAGAAAACCCACATAACCTGCCCTCCCATCTGCCATTTCTGGGGACCCCCGCAGGGACTGAGAAGGCCACACAGGACCGGGGCTGCAATGCCAGCTCTCTCTGTCCTGCGGGGCCCTGCGGCGGGCTTGGCCATGCCAAGGGAGCCCTTCTGGGGGCTGGCTTTGCTCCTGCCCTCCTCGCCACCTTGCCTTTCTTCTCTCCCTGCCCAGCAGGCTTGGCGGTTGCCTCAGGCAGCAGGACACAGCTCTCGAAGCACCCAGCACCTCTCGAGTCCAACTCCTGCCTCCGCCATTTCCTAGACATCCCCACCCCAGCTCCCTCATGGCCCTCAGGCTCAGCTGCTGCCCCACCAGGACAGCTCGGGGCCGGGGTGACCCTCTGCGCCCACCTGCATGGCTTCCCCCCGGGGCACTGCCTCTCCTCAGGGAGGCCGCTGCTCTGACCCGACGGTGGCAGGTCCGTGGCGGCTGTTGGGGCAGGGCCACGCACCCTCACCGGTTCTAACGGTGGCGGCAGGAGGCAGGAGGGCAGCGAGGCGGCGGCAGGCCCCGGCCGATTGCCCTGTCGGCCGTTGGTTACTGCTGACAAAACTGATCTGTTTAAACACATTTCAGAAGAAAAAAAAAACAAACAGGAAACAAAACAAATAAACAAAATCCAAACAAACAAAACATCACTTTCAGTCTGGGCCACTTTAAGCTGTGGTTTGGTGCTGGGTGTGACTGAGGAGACAGCCCTGCTTCCCTGCCTTGCCCTGCAGCCACGGCCTGCTCATCCCACTGCCTGCTTGAGTGGAAGCTGTCGGTCGCTAGTAAGGCAGTGGGGGGAAAAACTTGAACAAATAACCTAATTTAGTACAATACAACACAGTAAGTGTTTTGCGGCAGAAGACCACGTTAGTTCCGACCAGGGGTCCTATAAAACTGGACCCTCAGTTCACAAATAATTGCACCATTTCGACTGAAGACACAGAAAACTGCAGAGTCAAAACAGGTGGGTAAGAAGAGGAAAAGGACTTCCTTCTCAAGCTGGTTTCCACCTCCGAGGCCACCTGTTTTCCCAGCTAACTCCTGAAGTTCAGCTGCTCATCCAAACTTGCAGAAGCAGGAGTAGTAATGCTGAGGTCAGTTCAAACCACGACCAGCCAATATAATGTTAAAAACAATAATCCGCTTGTACACTGAATGATTAGTTACTTTCAACATAATTACAACCTTGACCATATTTTAACACAACTCTGGTGTGGAGGAAAACTCAGGGAGAGAAGCTAGGAAGATTGTGAGGCTAACTTGTTCTTTTGAGTGGAATTTCTTCAATTCTACATCAAAATCACTTGAGTTTTCAAATAGATCCTAATTCTGGAAGAATGTAAATAACGCAATTAAGTCTTCTGAATGAGAACCATACTGCATCTGTGTTCTTAATAGCTAAAAAAATGATGTCATTGTATTTTAGTTGAATTAAGTAAAGATATTTCTTCAAAACATGCAGCTTATTCTATTTCCTTTAGTTAGGGGAATAAAGATTCTCGGGTTTTGCAGCCAATGAAACACTATTAACCTTAAGGCTTATTGAGGACTGCCAACTCCTTTATCATCAATATGGTTCTGTAGACCACCTGCAGACCACTTATCTTGACCCTGCAGACTGTCAGAAGTCCACAGGCTACAGTGAAGGAAGTACAGGGGTAGAGAACAACATCTTGAAAAGCAAACCACACCTTTTGTTTGGCCTGCCTAGATAAGCTGCGATTTTTAAAGACTGCACAAATCACTTGCAATATATTCTGAAGAAATGCAATAGTCTACATTGCAAACATTCTCGTTAAAACAACAGAGTGCCTTTATTTATGAGGGAAAATAAATGCACATAGCAATCTTGTTAGAGGCAATGTCTGTTGCATGCGTACACTGTGACTTTTTTACACACAGTTGTAAACATCATAACACCAGGAAACATAACTTTAATATGCTTTTAATATAATCAACAAAGTAAAGAAACATTTGAATTCTTAATGGAATTGAATTTAAGAACTTTTACATTCTAGTGATTTTTAATTGTAAAGAATAATTTTTGTAAAGAAAACAGTATGTCCATGTACACAGCATTCCTCCAGCATTAGTTCTAGGTCAGGAATCTGAAATCCTGAAAAATAAGAAAAAGCTTCAGCTGTTGCTATGATATAACACTAAATACTTAAAATATGATAGAGATGTAAGATATATCGGAAAACAGAGCATTATAATATTGGCATAATGAAACATTTTTATGTCTCTCCAAACAGTTAAATGATTTAAAATTAAATCCTGAAGTCTGTAATTAGTTTCAGTGTGAGGGTTTTTTCTGTGTAAGAATAGGGGGATTACCCCCAGGATGTCAATATGTATTTGATAGGTATTTGAATCAGTTCTTCCTGACATACACTTATCATCGTTAACTTTCCAAAAGGTTTACAGAGCTGGGATATTTTCCATTTCTTGCTGCCTGAAACAGCTCTGTGTTCTCTGTTCTAGGAAATGAGTACCTACAGCTTTTATTCACTTCACCTGAAGATACCTGAATTTAGCGCATCTGGGAGAAGCTTGTCTGCAGAAATCTGAAGTTGCAAAAACAGTTAAAGGCTTTCTGAGACTACTCCTCAACATCAATATTGTGCCCAGTTTGTATAAAAATGAATTAATTTAAGTATAGATTGTGATTAAAAGCATTAAATAAATACCTCAGCGAAAATCCACTGATCTCCTTCCATTGCGTGGCTGAAAGACAAATATCCAATAAGCGCTCCATAAAATTCACCGGTTTCATTAACAAAGCCCCACCCAACTTGGTATGTATAGAAAGTGGGAAATTTCTCAGTTCTGTCAATGTGATCATCATTAAAGATAAACCTGAGACCAGTTATTTTTTAATGAATATCCCCCTCTGGAGGAGAATTATACAGTAAAAATTGCTGTATAGAGATTGAAGAATGAATTATGCGCATCTTGTGTTATTTTGTAAGGGAGAGAAAGCCACAAGAAGTCACTCTAAGAGACCATTATCCTTCATTCTTTTTGCATTTTCTTAAGATGTTCTTCCAGATTGTTGTTATTATTGCATTATAAGTGTTTGTTGTAAGTAACAAAGAAATATACGTCACTCAATGATTTTATTTTTAGACTGTTCTTTAATACGGGCAAAGAGTTTCTCCCTTTCCACCATGGTCATTTCAGAAATATTTTGTACTACAAAGGAACTTGATACAATGTCTAGTAAAGCTGATGAAAAATCTTTTGCTGAGCTTAATAAGAATTTGCTTTTCACTCTGGCACCATGAATGCATAGATGTTAATATTACCCATAACTGGCCTGTCATAAGAATTGTAAAGATGCAATCCTGATACACAAGAAATACAACTGTACAAACTTGACTTCTTTTCATTAGCCACTTTCTTATTTAAATAGAAAAACAGATTAACCAAAATCAAGAGAATTATTATTAAGTTTGATGTGCCATCTTTAACTTGCTCAATTTTGCAAAAATGGAGTAAAAAACTCTATGGCATCAAAGATTAACAGAGGAGTTTCATTCACATGAGAATTTCTGTATCTAGTTTCTAATCTCACTGGTCAAAACACAAGGAAAATAGGAAGGTCAGGCCCAGCAGCTGTTTTGATATGGTGTGTAAGCATGGTATTGTATTTATATCACATGCAAATGTACCATATTGAGCAATGCTTTGGAAGGATTGTCCAAGATGGCATATTTTCTAGAACTTTCTCTGAGAATTATATGTATAATAACCAATTACTTATTAAGACACAGCATGGTATCATGTATACACAAACATTAAGATGTGTACAAAACTTCCTACTACGCTTTTATTTTAATCCAAGAAAATGTCTGGAGCAGATCTTGAGTAGTCCTATACAGTAGGATGCTCTCGATTGAAACAAGTTTCCTCAGTCACCATACTTCTTACTGTAATTTACTGTTTTTTTCTACTTTTTGTTTTGTAACACTCATCACAAAATGAAAAGAAAAAAGTCAAACAAACCATACCCTGTAGAAAAAGTAGCCTCTGCTTTGAATCCCTCCAGGTCCTTGAAGTTCTTCCTGAAAAAAAGTATTTTAAATCATATCTACTCTTTTAAGTGAATCCGTATAGAGAGGTTGTTTATGTACATATTAAAAGTATTTCTTCAGTACTGCTATACAGTCTTGCCCCTTAAGGCATGCTTTATGTATATTTCTCCGTGTCAGTGACAAGAAGTTCATGTTGTCATCTAGGAATAGCAGAAAACACATGAATGAGGGCCAAATTCCACTTCAAGTTTTGACTCAGTTCAGACTGCTTTTTTTTTTTTTTTTTACGATCGTACTAGTAATGATGAGCAGCCTTTGCTTTCGAGCTTCCAGGTTTCATTACCCAGACACAACCAGAGTGTCTTCATGGTAGCAGAGTCTCTACGGACAAAGTAGAGTTGGTCTCTTTGCACCTTGCAGAAGGACAACAATGCCAAGCTTAAAAAACACAAATACTTGGGCTCCAGCCCAGGAATGAGATCCCAGACTGTTCCCAGAGGTTTATCATAATCACCCCTCTCAGATTAACTCCCAAAGAAAAGACCAGTGCCTATGATATTCTATCCTGTCCATGCTGCACATATTGAGAAACAACTTTCTACTAATCTGTACAGCAAGGGAGGGGAAACTAACGATGAAGAAAATAGAAATTCCATTTAAATGTAACAAGTACAATGCTTGAAGTATCCAGCTGCTTTAATGAGACCTTTATGATTGGAGAACACATAAATTTAATGACAGTATTTTCATTGCTTTTGTTGATAGCAGATATATGAAGTGTCTGTCCTACAGGTGTAGAGACAGGCCAATTGAGAAACAAAATAGTTTAAATCTTGTGTTTAGCAGAAAATAAAATTTTGATGGAATTTATTTAGCAGTGATGGTATTTCTCAACTAAAAACTGAGGTCATGTGATCTCTTGGGCTATGATCATAACCAGAGTTGTCAGAGAAAACAATCATTCCATGCTTTATTCTAATGCTGTAAGAATTGTATAAAACAGGATGGCTCCCATAATTTCCAAACACAGGAGCAGCTTCAATCCAAGGAAGCTTTCGAGTCTTGCTTTTAATTCTGACTTCAGTTCATCAGGTATACCGTGATACCCAGTTTCTTTGCTGTAGGTAAAACATGTATGATTTTTATTCCTATTGTCCACTTGATTCTAGCATTACCTGGGTTTGAAATACCCATCTCAGATCTTCCATCCATTCAATACTATAGGTTTTTTTAATTTGAAAAGGCTAAAAATTTGCCCATTAGTAGAATTTTGTACATTGCCATTGGACTGTTTAACACTATTTATATTTCATTATTTTTCTGGTTTTTCTATTCAATGTGTGAACAAACATAACAGAAACAAACCAGGCAGCTGTTGCAAGTTAAGGAAATTGACCTAGAACATGAAAGGAGTCAAGAGTACAATTACTAATATGGAATTATGATTTATTTTATGGACTTTTAACATATTAATACATCATTCTCTACTTAGAACCAGACACCTCTTAAAGAAGATTACATAGTTTCCTGGTTTGATTTCATGTCAGGAAGCTGATATTAGAAAACAACTGAAGCTAAAATCTGTCTTCATTTTAACACTTGCCTTGTAACTTCCAAGGCTTTGGACATGTAAAAAAAACCCTGATACGTTCTGTAGTGTACATGCATGTATATTCACAAACCTACATGTATATATGTATACAGAAACACATGTATTCCTGAAGAAGTATTTTCTCTGTGTTTATTTAGAGTTTAATGCCCGCCCTCTAAAATTTATCTTGTTCAATCTCTTTGACTGTGTCTTCTGTCTTAGATCATATTATATCAGTCAAGATGGAGCTCAAGAGGAATCAAATTCATGACAAAATCTGGTGTCAGTCCAAACTGGGAAGAAAGAATAAATTTAAGATAGCATGTTCCTCCTTCACCTATCCACCTTTTCAATTCCTTCTCTGGTCGGGGAGAGAGGTGGGTGTGTTTGCGTATAGCAGGTTCTGGTTTTCTTCCCAGTATGAGGAGGAAAAAAATCAGCAGCAAGCTAACCCTTCCTGGAGCACAGTTGGTGACAGCAGAGTCAGGTAGTCCAACTGAAGGTGGGCAGTGCACAGGAACACTGGGGCTTCTGCTGCATGGGGGAATCAGAGTTCCTCTGCACTTCTCAGGCAGGGTTGCTCCCATCCTCTCCTGGCTTTAAAGTTTACCTATGCCATTTCCCCATTGGCCCATCTGGTAGGGTCTCTGGGAAAGATAGGTTTATAGCTTTCTCACAGTCAGGGAATAATTGTAATCCTTTTATTATTGATGACAGATAATTTCAGTATTTTCTTAATTTTCTTATAAACTGCTATGACCCTCAGCAATAATATTTAGAGAGGATTTTAATCTCTTATACTAAAAGACACCAAAATCTGCCATGTAAATAAATATGATAAGCATAATATGGATGAATTTCAAAGATTTATTATGACATTAAAATAGATAAGGTGCATACAAAAATACCAAAACTAAAAGAGTATGCAGACAAAATTGATTCCAGAAGATGCTAGCATTTCATAAATGTCTGGCGTTTATGTACTGCATATCGGTAAATAACACCTTTAAAAAGGTGACTGGTATTCACAGCAGGAATTGACAAGAGGAAATCAAAAAAGTTGCTTTATATAAAATGCAATTCAATTTAGAGCTGTTTTCATTGTTTCCTTAGATTTTCTACTGGGTTTATGAATATTTTTAAATGGCTATATTCTGTAAGTGTTGGCCATGCCATTACTTCTCTTGGCTTCAGCCTTACAGAAGAAAATGTATTCAAGTGCATATTTAATATTACACATTTTACTTGGGATTTAATGAGCTCTTCACTTTGTAGGCCTGAATGCCAAATGATAAAATATTCCAAAATAAATAATCATTTATTTAAAACATATAGGGAAAAATCAAAGCTGCTTAAAACCATTAATGACTATTTTACATAATGGTCTGGATGAAGCCTTCAGCTCTGAAGGTCTCAAGGATGTGCTTGCCAGAAGCTGGAGAGTATATACCAGAGGAGTGATCACTCCACACTTCCCCTGGTCCTTCCACCTTTTTTGTGTCTATGCACAGCAGGACACTGTTAGACACAGGGTACAGGACTGATGAAAATATAGTCTGAACTAGTGTGGCTTTTGTTAATACACCTTCTTTCTTAAAAATTGTTACTATGATATGAATGTGACCGTTCTATATTCCATTCCTCTTCGAACAAACCCTAGTTAGACTACCATCCTTGTTCTGTTTAAGGATTGATGAAGTTACTGCACCACCTACTGTAACCTAATCCAATTATCCATGAGAGCACTGACTAATCTAGAAGATTCCTGTACTGGTAGTTCACAAAATATGGGTTACTGTTACTCAACACAGGAGTTGAAAGTGCCACAAATTCTGCATTCAAACTTTTAGCTGGAACTACAATTCTTATGTAGCAAAGAGCCTAGCACTAAGCATGTGAACAGTCCCACTGAAATAATTACCTCAGTTATGCATGTGCTTATGTATTTAGCTGGGTTAACATATAAGTGTAACATCATGATTGCAAATTAAAGACTGTTAGTTATCAGCGCAGAATAGTTGGAATTCTAACTGTTGCTATTTCCATGTACTACTAGTTATGAGTACAATCAGGTGCCTTACAAAAAGAAGCTTGATAAAATGTTTGCCTTTTGCCACAAAGTTATATCTGCCTGCTCTGGGCTTATTCGCAAACAC
This sequence comes from Haliaeetus leucocephalus, assembly GCF_000737465.1. Classification (NCBI taxonomy): domain Eukaryota; kingdom Metazoa; phylum Chordata; class Aves; order Accipitriformes; family Accipitridae; genus Haliaeetus; species Haliaeetus leucocephalus. The sequence goes on from NW_010972875.1 coordinate 8,258,669, forward strand.
TATAGCAATTTTTTTTGTCTGTTTTTTTAATTCCTTTTGGAAGAAATATTTCCAAACACTATCCTAAAAAAAGGACTTTTTATATCAGATAGCTAGTATAATTGTTCATTTTTTTCTAAGGAATTGTAGAGTATGGACTTTGATTTCTTTGATGTAAAAAGTAAGTCTTTGTCACATGATGGCTTGACAGCTCTTGAAGAGAAACAATTTATTACATTTCATTTGTGAGTTCTTATAAGTATAGTGACTTTCTAAATATATATAAAGACACATGATCTGACTGATATACTCTGTAGAGATTAGTATTATTATTACTTGGAAAAATATCCTTGTAGTAGTTTCTTTTTTGAGCCCACTAAAAATAAAACTGCCATGAAGCAGTTGAAATATGTTGGAATATGCCACATATACTACAAATTTTAGGTTATTATTTGTTAATTAACGTATTCTATTTCCATTAATTATGCCATCAACCTCAATGAAAGTAAGTTCAGGATAATAAAGTATTCTAACAAAAGGAATTTATTGACTTTAAAAGGTAGGGTTTTTTTCACTTACAGCAGTTTTGTGTTCTTGTGTTTATGCTTTCCTTCCCATTCTTTGTCTTAGTTGACATGTACATTCATTTAAAAGCACAAAGAGCAATTCCAAGCATATTCTTTGCCAGTATATAGGTCCAATAGCATAAATACAGTTCACATCAATGTCATCATAGAAGGTATATTTTACCCTGTATTTTCCTTTCAGATGTGTAGTGAGTTAAAATTTTCATAACAATTTTAGTCCATGAGAAGACATACCAACTCTTTAAATTCTTATATGTGGCTAGGTTCTGTTGCCAGATAAGAAAAATGTGATTTAGGGCATATAGTTGGGATTATGCAGTGATCCAAAGAGAGGGGTAGATAGTATTACCAACCACAACCATGACTAGATGAAAGCTGACATACATAATCACAGGATTAAGAGTTCACTGAAAATTTGGGAGTTAGCAACACAGTCTTTACCTGGATTAATAAAGGAAAAGTCCTACTTATGAGGATGTCACTATCTGAGTTATAAATACCACATTCATACACCTAATTTAATTTGTGTATCAGTGAATATAAGGAATCATATCAATGAACACAAGGAATAACAAGCTGAATTCAATGTAAAACAGGAAGAATCTAGGTGTTGGATTTTGGTATATTTTATTATATAGGAATCTTCAATATTCTTATAGAGAAAAATTCTTATATATCTGACTGCATTTTTCTCTTCTCTCCATAGCTGCATTAAAGAGATGGACATTAATAGCCATCTGCTTTTCGATTTTTGAAATTCGAAATTGCATTTGCAGCAAATATACCCAAATTTTATGACATCTTGGAAACAATGGGGCTATTTCTCTCTATGTGAAACTTTTGTTCTAAAACACACTACTATTCTATGGAAAATTAGTTCCATAGGGAACTTTCTTATCTGCACCTTAAGTTAAACAGTAAAATTGCCTACAAATTATGTGGAAATCCTTAGTGCTGTAAGTCATAAATAATACATATTTAAGGAGTAGACATGGTTTGAATTCCAAACAGGGGGAAAAAAAAAAAAAAAAGAACCCCCATAGAAAATATAACTCAACCGCAATATAATGGTACAGATAAATTTGAAAGTTGGGGTGTTTTGTTTGGGTTTTTTTTTTTTATAAAAGAACTAACAGATCCATTTTGATACATAGGCTCTGTGTTCTACATCTGTTCTGTGTTAAGCATATATTACTTCAGTGTTTTTTGTTTTAAATGTTAAATATAAGCAGGATTATTTTTCACTAATTAAAGAATGGAAAAACCTCACATTTCTAATGCAAATACACTAGTGTGATATTAAATCATGAAAATAAAAATGTTATGAGCACAAAGGTCTACAAGGACATTTTTAGAAGAGCTAATGAATCACAAAGTGTGAGAATGCAAGCATGCAGAGTTTAAGATTACATACGTCCACTTTGTATCTCTTCAGTCTTCTCTCATTAAGCTGGGGAACGAGTTGCAGCAAAGGATGCAGGACAGACGACTGAGAGGACACGAACACAGACACATGAGCAACAATGAAATTCGGGTCTTATGATGCAAAAAAAGTCTCTTCCCACAGTATTGGCTTATGGACCAAACATACACCAAAAAAGAACTGAAGTTGTTAATTGAGAAACTCATTTTTTGAGCATTCTGACTTGACAACAAACAGGTACCAACATTTATATTTACACTATGAATGTGACTCACAGAGTGATGGAGGGAAAAGCTATGTGTCCTCACCTTTACTCATTGAACGTTCAGAACTGTTTACAGACCTCTTGCCTGGACAATGGCAGTTATTCCGACTTTGGTCTGCCTCTGTGAGTGGTACAGAGAAATACACTACTCCTACTAACATTTCTATGATTATCTACTATGGAAGTTAGCAGCTTCAATCTCTGTTGTACTGAGAAGTTAATTTTACTTCAAAATAACTTAAATTGAAGCAAGAAAAATGATTTTTTTTACTAGAAAACAGTTTGCAGGAGGGATCCATTCTCAAGCAAAATTTGTAACCATGGCACTGGTCACTCTAACTAAAAGAGAAGTTCAAATCCTGAAATTCCTTGTGTTCAACAAGACTTTATGCTTGCAGACAGCCTGGTTAAGCACAGTGCCATGCTGTGCAGCATAGGTGGCCCCATGGCAAACCACAACCACGTGGGCTTGTGGAAAGAGGTCCATAGTGAGAAAAAGTAGAAAACCCATGTTCTGTCAACCAATTTCAACCTTCAACTCATGTAAACATAATTTTAAAAAGAATGCATTTTTTATACAATACTTCTTAGAAAAGAGATACAACAAAGAGAAATATAATTTATGAAATAACTAGAGTTACCAAAGTGATAATGTATTTAAAAGGTAAAATGAACTTGCCTACTTGGAGCCAGCTTTTCACTGTCTGCCTAAGGTAGGCAATGTGGCATCACAATAGCTAAAAATGTAGAGGTCTGATGTGTAGCAGAGGAGTTAAAGGGCATCCCAGCTGGCCACTTGGGCTCTGCCTTGCAGTTGGTAGAGAGAGGTTAATAAAGCCAAAGAATGATGGATCTCACCTAAGTTAGTATCTCTGAGAACTGGGCTATAAAACAGTCACCTGAACAGCTAAACCAGAAGTGAGAAAGCAGTAATCCCTGTGGGCAGGCAGGGGCAGAGGTATTCAGGTTGGGGGTGAAGGGGGATGCAGTACCCTCTTAAGCAGGAGCAGCAGCAGAAATAGCTCATTTCACTGTGCCCTTGTTACCATTAAAGCTCCAGAGCAGCTCTATCATGAAAATACTGACCCAAATATCAGCAATATCACTTTCTAAGAAATACACCACATAGTTCTGAAGAAATATAAAGAACAAGGAAAAAATGGACATTAACGTATAAGAATGATTGTTAAGAAATGAGAAAACTTGAATATTTTTAACTTTCTCAAAATCCTATGGTGCACAGAAAAAACACATAGATGCACAGAAATAACAGATTATGTTTGCACTTTAAAAGCAAGAATGGATCACATGTAGTTTATTTGTTGGTTTATGAAAATATTTTTATAGCAACAATACTAGGATATTTTTTAAATAATACTTTTCATTTAAAATATAATCCAAAGACTGAGTGAGACTTAAGTACTATTTTGCCTGATGCATATTTATGACACACACAAATAAATACATACAATTTAATTAATAATTAATAAAAATTCTTTAAGAGTTCTTAAAATTTATGGTCATATTCTCAGCTTCTATAAATCCGCATTGTTTCACTGCATATGTTATGTTCCAGTACCAGAAAAAAAGCATTTGTTATTCTTAAATGTTGAAACAACAAGATTAAGATGCAGGTGGGATTTCATGAATATTTGGTTGGGTTTTTTCACACCCATACAGTATTGACGGTCTCCCATGTTATTAAAACACATTCTATACCTTAAACATGAAACTCCCAGTTCTGAGCTTGCTATATAGCTGGAGAGACTACTGCAAACAGGAACATTACCTTGGTTTTATGTATAGGCACACAGGTACTCACAAGGAGGTGCTATGCCACTTACCACGATGTCCGAGTTGCCTGAGTCATGAGTCTTAGAATAATGAAATAAGAACTGTTCAAAAAAATTAAAAGTGGGGTTTTACTACAAAACAGGGCAAGGGTGTTATGATTTTCTTGACAATTTTAGTGTGATCATAAAACATACATAGAAATCTTACCCTTTTGTTGTTGTCTTTTTCATCTAAACCCTGTAGGAATAATAATTGGTAGAGAAGCTTTTATTTGTTAAAAAAAAAGAGCAATGGGCAATTTTGATTACATTATAAACTTTTCAGTACTGGATTAGAATATCATCCCTCCTTGACAGTTCTATTACATGTCTTTGCTTATCAATGTAACCACTCTTTTCAAATTCTGTAGAGAGTATTGATTACTCTCCAGTAGAAGACTCAATGGGTTTAGCGGATGTTCCTTTGCATATCCTTAAGGTCTCCTTAGTAAATTTCTTTCTCCGTTGAGAGCTTATAATTTTTTTAATCTAGAGCAATAAAAACACCTGAAACCTTGTATCCAGCCTGGAGATTATTGTCCAAACATTGGAGTCTCCCCATTATCTTTAATAGGTGTTGGATTAGGACACATAGCATTTCAGCGTAAGAACTGGTAGCATTAGTTCCAGCACCAAGTGACACTTCACATACTGGGTCCTCAGAATTCTTTGTAGACACTGGCACACTGAGAGATCAAGCTAAGTAGTCTTTTGTGTGTGTTACCTGTGGTTTCTGGAGAAATCCCATGACGAAAAAACAAAGTTCTTCCAGTGCACTGGATGCCTAATGCAAAGAAAACATGAATTCAGGTATCACACTTCCAATCCTACTACATATAACAAATAGTATCAAAATAATAAAGTAAAGTAACCTGTCTGACTCACCTGAGGCTGAGAATCTCTGGACAGGTAGGCAGAACATGCATCGTCTATCTGTAAAAGTTCACACAGTCCTTTTTTAAGAAGTCAGATTAATAAAAACAAATGAAATATGTATATTTTCAGAAACAGTTCAGTGCAGCTAAAGGCATGGCAAGCTTGCCCACCGTAAGGAATCCTTATAGGTACATTCATGAAATATTTTGCATTCAAGGGGGAAAAAAGCCCTTAACCATATTAAAAAAAAATATACTTGCTTGATCTGATCAAACACATACATATCTGTGTCCTTTATTCTCTTAGCTGCCTCATGCCCCTCCTATTTGTAACCTTTGCAGACTAAGTCATATTTTAAATTATGATTTTAAGCATCTAGGGTATGGACTATGAACTTAAATCTCTCCTGTGATATCTTTGGATTATACAAAACTGCAAAGAAAATGACAAAACCAAAGCAAGTGATTCAGTGAGCAGTCCTCAAATACAACCCTTCCAATTGGATTCCAGCACCCCTGCAGGTGTATGTCACATGCATCTCATGAGTGATTCTGATATGTGCCAGCACATCTTATGTATGCCAGTTACTTTCCGTGAGTCACCAAGCAGCCAATATCCGAGGTTTGCACTGATTTCTTTGGCAAACGAAGAACCTTACAGGATCTTGTTTAAAGGAGGCAGTTCCCAAATCACAGTGCTAGTAAGACATATATTCTATATATTTCAAGGGTTCTAAACTCAAAGAGGACTGTGGAAGAAGTCATTGCTGTTGAACTTAAACAAGTCAGCACAGAATGGAATGTTACACATGTAGACACAAAACAAACAAACAAACAAAAATAAATCTGCAAACCAAACAAAGAAGCCCCAATACCCATCAGCCATTTCTTCTGGATCAAAATAAATGTCCGTTTAGCTCTGCATCTTATCTCCAAAAATGGCCATATACTAGCACCCAGGGAAGAGCCTAAGAAGAGACCAGTGGTCTAATAAAACCCATGCTCTCCAACCAGAGTGGATTTCTGTGCTGTGAATTTGACCAATCTCTCTCTGAACCATTGTAAACTTTTAGCATCCACAATGTCCTGTGGTAAGGGTTTCCTAAACACTGTGTGAAATATCACTTCTGTTTGTCTTGTTCAGTCTTTTCAAAGCTAGCTTCATTCAGTGCTATCACAATCTTGTGTTGGAAGAAGTAATGAATGAGTGATTCCCACCCGTTGCCTCCCTACTGTTCCTGACCTTGTGTAGACAATTAATCACATCCTCCTTCTGTTGTCTCTTTTCCAGGATGAAAGAATCCCATAATACTGAATCTTTTTTAGTGGAGTTGTTAATCATGGAGGGAGAAGAAATGGAATAAGGGGTATTTGAATTCATGGAGGTAATATTATCAGTGCTGAAAGCTCAAAGGATACTGTAAGGATAAGAAAAGACTGCCAGTACTCCAACTGAAGATGCACAGTTTAATAATAATGAAAAAAGAGGCTTAACTTTTCATATATATCTTTAAAATTGTATCAATAGCAACGTGCATTGGTACGCACCATTTCTTCCACTGAATCTTTGATACTGTTTGTCTAGATGCCAAAAAGCTTTGCCAACCCTTTAGTTCATAGACTGCATAAAAAAAATGTGATTTTTAAATAAAGACTAGGCAATGCAATGAGTCTTATGATTTTAGTATAGGTAAAAAGCCCTAAACAACACTCCTTAGCAATGAAAACATTAAATGAAAAAAAGCAATAAACAAATAATGCATATCTGAGCACTTCAAAACAAGAGATGATTCATTTCTCTAGAGACAATCTATGAAAAAGCATTAGCAGAGATAGTGGGAAAGCTAATAGCTCATAGAATTCCCCTTTCAAATAGTTTTTGTTGGTAACACATCTTCCCCATTCTCTTTTCCCTTCACCTTGCAGTTTGTCTCTGGGTATATTAGTTCAGCTTCACTACTTTCAGAGCAAGAAAATGTAGGGGAGAAATCAGCAGTAAATAACAAAATAAGCTGAAGTCATCTCAGTAGCCTAAATTAAAACTTTGCTGTTTCTTCTTAAGGGTTTTTTTTGTTGGGTTTTGTTTGTTTGTTTATTTGCTTGTTTTGTAGTTGGAGGTCACTCTTAGAAAACTACCATAATTCGGTAGCAGGACAAGCCAGGGACTGCTTTGTGTTGGATGCAATGCAAGGCAAGGTCTCTCTCAGCTAAAACCTGCATGGACAAAGCAAAGGCTGAGGAAAAGCCACAGTTTCTGTTAATTTGTTTTTAAAAAAAAATAAAAATAAAAATTTAATAGTTTCTGTCATCCTTCATGCATCTTCTCAGTAATTTTCTCTCCAATCTCAGAAATGTGGCCTGAGGGTGGGAACTTGCGAGTTGTTTGTGCTTGGTTAAATAACATAAAGAAACAAAAGGATGTGAGAGACAAGTAAAGAAACACAATACTTAGTTAGTTTCCTGTATTTATAAACTCAGAATCATTCCTAGAAAATACCAGGTTAATTTAGAGGCAGGGCTTCTCCTGAATGATCCGCTAATAAAGTAACAAACAAAGAAGAACTGATTCTTTTCACTCTTAGAAACTCTGGTGGACTAGTATGATTCTGTAATCAGGTTGATTTAGGTTATATACCTATGCATCTAATTTGCTTTCCTTAGACCATCTCCAGTCCTGCATTATTCTTGTTATAACAGTAAGTTTTATATTGCTCATGTTACATAATTTTACATGGAATTTAGTATCTTATGTGTACTTTTTTGTTCACTGAAATCAATGGAAACTTTGCCTTTGCCTATACTTGGTGTAGAGACAAATCCTGTGTTACAACTAGCAAATCTCAACAATAAATGCAGAAATGTATAAAATAGCACTTTTCAATCCAGAATGTAAATAACTCCTTAAAGCTGTCAGGACCTTACTTCCCCAAAGACCACTTTTCCCCCAGGAGGCAAGTATCACCAGTGCTTGTTTAAGTGCCAGCCTAGAAATACGTTGGTGTTTGAGTCAACACTTCTGATATGAACTGAGGGGAGCTGACAGTAAGGGAAGTGTCTCCTGTAATGGCCACAGCAGGAAGAAAGTTACTCTCTGCATCTGTACCCCTGGTGAGTCACTTGTTTTCTGATGCTATCAGAAGCTACAAAATTAAATGTCAGAAGAATACTTGAAGGTTACAGCAACACCAGGGCAGGCAAGTTACAGGCTAAACTCTGTTATGCCCTGCCGCTCCATCTGTTCCAAAAGGGCAAGGAAGAGCCCATGTTAACACGTGTCACGTTCTAGAGTCAAAACAAATGTTCATTTCAAAGATGAGAGCGGAAGTTATGATAGCGATCAATAGCAAAACGTTAGAGGGACCAACTGACACAGTATATTATCCTTTACCTAGTAAAGTGAGAGGCTAGGATAGGATTAAATACAGTGTCCCAGCCCTGTGTACAGAACAGAAGAAGCAAGAGGTAAGACTGGCTGAGTTGAAGCAATTCCTGTGTATCATGCACAGACTATAAAACTACCAGACAGGACACTGTGTTGCTTCCAGGGACAGTGACTGCCTGGTCATTGGCAGTTGAATGACAACCGTTATCAAACGTAGCTCACCACTGAGCCAAGACAGGCTTCCCAGAAGGACATCTTAACACCCAGCCTCAACATCCTCCTGGAAATACTGTTCAGAAATTCTGAAAAATAAGATGTTTCACTTCTTTGCTGATGTCAGGATAGGAGATGTACAGGAGAAGCAGGACTGGAAGAAGAAGAACCTGAACTCCATGCAAGAGAAATACTGGAGAGTCAGGTGTGACTGTGGCAAGGATGGGCACAGAAGAAATGGGAGTATACCATATGGCAGGTGGTGCTTACCTCTTTCCACAGCTGCAAATCCTCATCTGCCTCGAGCGCTTGGGATGGCATCAGTGCACCTGGAAGCACAAACCACGCTTAGCAACGCTGTACAGCAAAGGTCATTTGTATAAGTATCTTGTGTCAGTGATTTAAATAAAAACTCTGAACATGATATGATACCTAGCACACTTACTAACTGCAAAGTCTGAGAGCTGGATGGTCCAAGGCAGTCCGCTGCCCTGGGCGTTGTGGGGTTTGTCCAGTAGTTTCTGCCTGCTCTATGTTAGCAACACAGCAGGAGGCTTCTTCCCAAGTTCACAGCAGATACAGACACTCACATCTCTTAGCAATAAACAGTGTGGAAGTTACTCAGGTTTCACTGAGGGTCAGGCTAGCATTAGTCTGTTCTCAGCGATAAGTAGCAGGCAAGAAAATTTGCATGGCAGCTCTTTAATACTAAGACCTGTTCAGGAAAACACATTCCAGCACCTACAACCTTGAGGTTTCTGAGAACTCAGGTCACCTCCAGCGCACTCATTCCAAGTTGAGAATTTGGATCCTACCTCTTGCTTTCCTGTATGTTACAATTCAAGAATTAAACGTGCTACATAACGTACGCTTGCATATGAATAATGCCCATGATATGAACATGGTGTTTTTGAGAAGGTGATAGACAGTACATGTGCAACTGGCTTTGTTTCCTCTGTTTGGTATATGTGATGTGGAAAATCTGAATCCCTTAGAAGATTAAATGTGTTACTAATTGCATAATGCTACAGTGATGCCATGCTTGGCTTGGGGGCAGCTCCTTTCTCCATCTCTGCCCACCCAGGCTGCAGATGTGGAAGTCACTGTCTCTGGGTCCCTCCGAACTCAGTGCCCTGAATACCCACCTTTCCACATTGTTATTTTATCTGGCAGTATACTTCTAATAGCAATGTACTATTGGAGTCTCTGTAAATAGTAGAAATGTGAGCATCGCTGAATTGTGAGTACACTAGACTCCACACAAGTGTATCAGTGAGGGGATGTGTTGTAACTCACCTGGGAGGGAGATTGGTGCTGGAGAGGGTGGTGGTTTATCTTTACAGTCCTAGCACTGCAGAAAACCCTACGAAGTCATCTAATTTATCCCCCTGCCCAACGTTGCTGCCCATGAGGCATGCCTAACCAGTTTATATACTGTGCTTAAAGACCTCAGATTAATAGAGATTTTTATACCCTCCCAGACAGTCTATAGTTACCTGTGGTCACATTTTTCTAAAGAATTGAACCAAATTAAACAAAAAAAGAGGTGAAGGTAGACTTAACTAGAATGGCCAGGTGAGTAGGGTACAAATGCCCATCCTCTCCATTTGTTTTACATGAACCATTAATAACAATAATTACAACATTAGTTAGTTCCAGACATTAAGGGGTGAATTTCAAAATCATATTACTGGCACAGGCTTAAGGTGCCTAATCATTCTGGATACTTGTTTTCCCAAAAAAAAGAATTAGAGGGGGTCTCAATTTCACACTGTGTAGAAGCGGGATATTTTTTAAATTTCTGAGATGTTCACGTAACAAAAAAACTGCTTTCCAAAGAAAAAGTTGCTTTTTTGGATGTTTGTTTTAGTTCAAGGAAAAACACCAAATAAATTAAAGGTGCTACCCTTCTCTTACTTTGTTTTCTATTCTTAAATTAGTATATTCAAATTGGAGTATTGCCTGGGACTGGTGTCCTGGTTGCAAAGGGTGAAACTGGGCAACATTTCAAATTAACACACCTTCCCCATTAAACCTTTGCCTGCCTGTCTCTGAATGCTGCTTCTGCCGTTGCCAAGGCTTTCCAGGGGGAGCAGAAGAAATCCAATAGCTGCTAAAGGTTAGGGCAGCAGGCAAGAAAGCCTGAATATTACAGCTTGCTGCCTTTTTTTTTTTTTTTTTTTTTTTTTTCCTGGAGCATAAACTTTTGGACAGAGGAGATGCAAGTATTTCACCACCTCCTAAGTTTCCTTAACCCTTCTCCACTTATTCACAAAAACCTTATTTCATGTGCAGTCCCATCCGTTTTGTGCTCACACCCAGGACTATGTTCCTCCCAGCACCTAGGGGTGTCCCTCCATACCCCATCCAGAACAGAGCTGCAGTCCCTACAGGACTTCATTCATTTACACACGTACACAACAGCACACACAGGGAAACAATGAGTTCGATTGCAATATATACAAAATAACCATAGGGGAGGGGGAGGGGAAAAAAAAAAGAAAAAAAAAAAAGAGTGCTGTTGAGGAAAACAGTCCTGGTGAAAAGGAACATGGAGGAGAAAATCCTCCTACAGAATTGACACTGTCTGTGACACGTTTGTTCTCTTGTCCTTCAATTCTGCCAACTTCTAAAAACTCAACTTCTTCCAAGGCAGTAGGATGCCAGATGCAGTTTCAGTCACTTTCCAACCTGGGATTCACTTCTTACATCTTCTCTTCCCTCCACTGCTCTCCCTACACAAGTTCCTGGCAATCATTTCTACGGGAACAATGATGAAATACTGTGTGCCATTGCCCTTCCTTGCCCCCCTTTTCCTTCCCTCCCCTCTTCCACATCTCCAGAATTTATTTTTAACAGAATACTAGGTATACTGTACTTACATTTCTTTCATTCTTGATATTAAAAAACCACAACAAATCAGAAAAAAAACTCTTGATGAAAGCAACTCACACATACATAATACAAACAAAACAGAAATCCTCCTTGCACAGCAACTTATTTTGTAATGTGACTTCACAAGGTATAAGCAGTTAATCTATCTGGAGTGGGAAACTAGAATAGAAAAAGAGAGTATGTTTTGTTAAAAAGCCCATTAGCTGTGCTTGTTTCACAAGCACGCCCTGCTACAAAAATAGCAACTTTCAGGTGTAAGACAACATTTCAAATTAAACCAAGGTAATCAAGCTCTACGCCTAAAGCAGCTCAGCAGCTCTACCCTTTCCCACTTAACGCCAGCCCCAGGGATTCCTCATGCAATAAATATCGCTTCAGGTTGGACTAAGTGGCTTCCAGAGGGTCCTAATTTTTCCTTCAATTCTGCGATACACCGCGTTTCTCTTTTCTTAGCTTTTAAATCCGAGTAAATTATGTTTAAAACGAAATCGCTTTTATCAAAAGCCACTTCCCCAAGCTGCTGGAGCGTAGTTTTGCCAGGACAGGGCAATCCTGCCGGGATACACGAAGCAGCCCCCCCCAGAACGGAGCCCCGAAACCGTGCCCAGCAGCTGCAACCTCCAGCGCACCCCTGCCTCTCCGACCCCAGCCGCGCCGCCCACCCCGGCCCCGCTTTGCCGCCCCCCCGCGAGGCTGGCAGGCTGCTGGGGTCACCCCCCTCCCCCCCAAAAAAAAAAAAAAAAAATAAAAAATCGCAGAGCTGGCAGTGCAGGAAGGGGTTGCGAGGGGGATGCTCCTCACCTTTGGAAGCAGACACCGAGGAGGCGAGGAGGAGGAGGAGGAGGAGCGGGGACCCCGGCAGAGCCGCGCCGTGCCCTGCCTTCCTCCGGCCGCGCTGGCGGGGGGCCGCGGGGGGCTGCTGGTGGCAGAGGTTTCCCATGCCGGCGGCGTCCCCTGCGCTGCCTCCCTGCCAGCCGCTCTTCTGGGCACGGCCCCGCTCCCTGCCCAAACTTTTTAAATCTCCCTGACACGTGGACGAGCATCGGCTCGCCTGGGGGAGGGCGCGTCGGCCGCCCTGCCCCCCCGGCCCGCTCCCCCCCCGCCCCCCCCGGGCCAGACCCTGCCCAGGCCGGGCAGCTGCCGACTCGGCCCCGGGGGGCAGATCCCCTCGTGAGCCTTGCTGGGGCGGTGGGTGCCCCTGCTTGGCGTGGAGGCGAGGGGCTGGGCGGGCTCCAGGGCCCTTAGTAAACCCCCTCTGTAGGAAAAACCCGTGTTTTCAAAGCCGCCCTGAGCCCTGCTAGCAGCCGGGATGGCTGGAGCGAAAGCTGCTGCTGCTGCTGCTCCTGCTCCCTCGCCGGGCTCGGCCGTTCGGAGTGATGAAACGGGGGTGGCAAAGGGGAGCGTTCAGACACGGTCCCAGCCCGCTGTGGAGGGGAGAAGAGGCAGGGTTTAAAACGGGGAAATCTCACGCAGATTTGGCCCCCAACTAGCTGAACCTGGGAGTTAAAACATGCTGAGCTTGCGTGTGGGAGAAGGCGTCGGTGGGTGGGATGTGGGGCTCTGAGGATGTGCACCCCTCTGCCCTGGGACCCGCCGATCGCTGACTTTTCTGAAGGACCCCCCGCTGCAGGTGTCACCGACATGGGGACACGAACTCCTTGACGCCAATGTAGTATTAAGAAGCAGGCATTCTTTATTGCGGTGCGGATGTTCGGGGGACTGTTCCGCCTATCGTGCATACCGTATGTTGCATCAATCAAAGCTTATATTACCCCGTTACATACATATGCATTAAACTTCCCAGAATGATTATACATATTCAGTCTATTACCTGGAACTAATTATCATGTTTCATAGTCATTATGCAGGCGGCCTGGGTCTCCGAGGGGCGTCCCTGGGGGTCTTTAGTCGTCTCTGGTGGTCCCCAGTGGCTGTGAAAAGGGCACCTCTTCGTGTCCTTCCCGAGAACTCTGGGTTCCTCCTTTCCAGACATGGTCACGAGTTGGCCCATCAACCATTTGGTCTCAGATTGTTACAAAAGTTGTCAGTTTCAGCTGATTTTTCGGTGTTTATCTAGACATAAGCATTCTTTAGTTCTTAAATACACACACACAAAATGCCGCAATATGAAACAGAACTCTGTCATTTGGTGATTAAAATCCTAATACTGTGCTTAGCAAGGCATTCTACTTAAAATACAGCTGCAGACCTTGTTCCCAGGTGCTATTTATGCCTGTAGGTAGCCAAGGCAACTACTTTATAAGATATTCAAAAGCACACAGACCCCAAACCTGTACAGCCACTTGGACAGCTTGGTCCCAGCCACCCCTGAACACAGCACGCCCTGGCTTACCAGACCTGCTACCCAGTCTGCCAGTGCCTCCCACTGCCTGAGCCAACAGATCATGCCCACTCCCAGCAGGATGCTCAGGCTGGTGCTGACCCGCTCCTCACACCCAGCCCAGCAGCAGGGTCTGGCTTCCTCCGAAGGCGCGTGTCTGACTCTCTGCTCCCTCACTGTTTGCTCCAGGAAGATCCTGCCCAGCTGAGGTGCTGCTCCAAGGCTGAGGTGCCATGGAGAGCGTTTCAGGGCAGCATCTCCCAATTTACAGTCTATCTTTATGATTTGTTTCCCCTTCTTTTTCCATTCACTCCTATTTTTTTGCTTGGTTGCTTTTTTCTGACTTTCAAAGGAAATACTACATCATGGTCCAGCAATGAGACAATATTAGAGATTGTTATTTTCCAAAACAATGTGCAGTTCCTTTTGACCATTTCAGTGGGTTTTGACCAGGGATGAATGGCAGGTGGTGCCGTAAAGCTGCCTGACAAGAGGGGTGGCTGTTGCTGTGAAACAGAAGATAGCTTTGATTTATAACCATAGCATTGCTGTCTGCTCTTTGCCTTTACCCTTATCAGTTCTATGTGTTACAGATTGTGCTCTGCCACCCTGAACACTTTGACAGGCCACCAAAATTTTGAAAGATTTGCCAACCAGCATGCCAAGATGCTATAAAATTCTCCTAGTAATAGAAGTATCTTCTCTATCAGATTCAGTAGCAAAGCTTTCCTTAACATGACTGGGGACAGAGCTAATCCTTGTGTTAATGGAAAGCCAGTTGTTAGACCAGTACATAAATTAAAGAAGCCTGTATTTTGTATGTATTATTGTATTTATATCTACCTAATTAAAAGAGTTGTTTTAAAACAATCCGAATGAGGAATTACATTTGGTTCTGGTTTCTGTTAATAAAAACAGAAGACATTTATTTAGAAGACATTATCATAAATGGGAAGTCATCAGCACTGAAAGGTATGTCCCTAATCTATCTTGATCCAGATGCATGAATCAGTGTCCTGAGCCTTGGCCTAAGGAAGGAATTAATTTGTTATGCATTTTAATTATTACCTTCTTGTTAAATATTTAATAGATTGTGAAATAAAGTAAATTACAGTCTTTTATAATCTGAGAGTGAGATACCTGTAAACATTCTGTACCCGTTGAATGGTACAGAGTGTTTTAGGAATAGTGAAGAAAAAGATACATCCTGAATTAAACTTTATTTTCAGTTGAAAGAGTTCTGATTAGCCCAGAAATTGCATTTTTGTGCAATGTGTTTTAATACTGCAGGCTGAAAAATTTTGCTGAGTCTGCTTGCACAAAAACATATTAAAAGATTTTGAAGATTATGAGAAAAATTTCCAGGTAGAAAAATTCTGGTCTTCCATTTAGCAGAAAAAAAAAACCCAAAACATTTAATACTTCTCTCTATGCTTGGATTTGTATTGCTCCATAATCTTTCATTTGAAACCTGAATTTTGTTTTCAGCAGATTCCTGTTAATGGGCAAAAGCAGTAGCCATTACACATGCAATCTTATTTGGGCCACGAGTCACATTATCTGAATCCTAGCAGTCTACAGTCTTCCAATACTTCCAGCCCAGTATGAAATGCATTTCATTTTAGACTATGCCTTTTTACTAAGAGCATCAGTGTAGTTTTGCATTTCCTGATAATATGAGTAAGGCAAACTGATTTGGGCATAACTGTAATCCTCCTAGTCATACGCTAGAAAAAACAGTATCACTTTTAACCAAAACATATATTTGCCTTAAGACCAAACTCAAGTTTATACCAAGACAATATTTCTACTGACATCTGTGCAAATTTTGACAGAGCAAGTTCTCTGAGCTTGAATCTCAGTTTGTAGGAGGTTTACATAGCTCACGCTGGTCACCTTTACGCAAGAAATTCACTGAAATGCAAGTGAGCATTCCTGTAAACAGGAGAAAAAAAATACATCTTTCTCTATTGTATCTGGTTTTGTTTTGTTTAATTGCTTGATGAAATTAATGTTACACTATTGCAGGAACAAAGCACATCCTCATTAAACGAATAGCTTGGAGGATGTTTTGGATGCTGTAATTAGCTTCTTTGAAATATTTATGTTCTTCCTAATGTTGCTTGAATAAATGTTAATTATGGCTAGTGGAAAGGAAATCAAACAGCTGAATATGTGAAAACATCATCTTCTCCGTCTTCAGCGAAGGCAAGGTCAGGAGGTACGTCACCGAATCCACTCACTTGCTGCGTACATGCACACACAGCCTGTGAAGAGGTCGATACATACTGGCTTTTCTATGACTTCAATTTAATAAAAATTATGAGAAATCATTCCACCTACATCTGAACATAAGCACGAAGAGAGCTTTCATCTGTACTGCACTTTGCTCACCAATATATTCCAAACTTACTGGAGAGTGCTTGAAATGGGCCAGTGTGTGCAAGCATGCTGATGTCTCTCATCACTTCAGATGGGTCCATTAATATCTTTCCTTCTTCTGTGCAACGAACAAGTTGCATACATGGATTTTCTTCTTACTTGTTTATGTTCTAGGCAATTAAACTTTGTGGAGGCAAGTCTCAATAATAAATTAATGCCTGCTCAGTTATTGCACTTCTTCAAGGTGTTGTCTCCGTATGTTACCGACTATTAGTGCATAGAAAGCTTGTACCAGAACAGAGAAAGATCCACAAAGGAAAGTCACTGGAGACTCAGTTCAAGAATCAGCATTTCTGAATGGGCTTTTATTATAGTGTTGACTTAACACAAAAAGATACTCACTCAGTAGAAATCTTTAGGGATATCTCCCTACAAGTAGGAAGCAAACAACAAAGCCCAAGCCATATAAGGCATGATAGGCCCTGTTTTTTCTCAGAATACTCTTTTTTTATTGTGTCCAAGATAATGCCTCAGATCTTCCTTTATGAATAATACAATTTAAATGACCTTAGGACTCTCTAATGAACTAGTGAGGGGAACTTGTCTGAACTACTGGAAATGAGCACAGAAACCCCTGCCCCTGGGCTAAGAGACACTCCCTTAGGGAACAGCGATGGGACTGGCTGCAGCAAATGTTCAGGGCTCTCTTCAAAAGACCCAGAAAGTTTTGTATAAAAAGTCCTTGCATAAAAGAGAGATGGTTGAGCCCTTTAATGACCAAAGAAAATTTGCTCAACAGACGACAATGGCCAAATTGAGCAAAACCATAATAATCTTTCCAAAATGATGGGTACCTTTTTAAATGAGGGCTGAATTTTGCTCACTCTGTATAGTGAGACTGAAGTCTCCTGGTCACAAACACACAGCATGGGCACAAACTGCGTAATTCCTCATTTCTTCAGCTTGCAAGGAACCCTTAGAATAGGAGATCTCTGAATTTCATCTCTGCATTGTTTGTACTCTCAGCCAAAAGATCCATGTTCCTATGTGAAAAGTAATGCATGTGGAGAAAAATAACCCTTATTGTACCTATGCAGCAATAGGCAGTGTACTATATCATATAGAAAGGAGATACCAGAATTACCATGGATGGTTATACATGGACATCAGCTCACTTCTCAGTGAAGTTAAAAAAAGTGAAATAGGATGTTTTGAATCACTAGGAAAGAAATATGATTACTACTATTATAATCATAAAGACATGGGGGGAAAAAAAAAGGAAAACCTCAAGGTAAAAACCACTACTCAGCCTTTGCACAAGCCCCTAGTATTTCAATATGTGGATTACTGCAATTATGATCCTGTCGTTCCTTCCAGATGAAAATTGACAAGACTGGGACTCTTCAGCATGGAAAGCTGAAACATAGAGAGGGATACAATATAGGTCTATAAACATACGTGTAGATATGAATAACGTGAAAAAAGTTGAAGAGTGACTTTTAACTAATTCCTACAATAAGACCTGGAAGCCATGACTCTGTAACTCATTTATTATATCCTGAGATGTTCCTGAATCAGTCCCATGGAAATAAAAAGCTCTGCGTTCCATTAGACAACCCTTGCCTAGTCCATGGTGTTTAATCTTCATCTTTAGAATAAGCAGATTTCATAATAAATATACCCAGCAGAAATGTGTCATTGTTATGGACTTGCATTTGTTTTAGAAGTGGAACTGGTCACAGATGATAAATCTTTCCCACCACATTCACACCATTTTCCAAATTTTTCACCAACGTTCCTCATTAATTCTATACAAAACATGGGACTGGAAACAGAAGGGTTTATTTGTTTTATGAAGTCCTGATGATTTTACAAAAAATGTAAATTTCTGTTCAAAGGAAAGCAATAATCATCTACTATCATTACTATGTAGGAAGTATGGTTGCATAAATTGTTTGAAAAAAGGCTAATCTTCAAGATACTTCCATCTCGCTTTTCTCTAATACACACCAAAACACATCAATGGCTGTGATGATTAGATTTAACTGGGGAAACAAGATTTTAAGCACCCTGACAATTATTCACACATAATTAATAAAATAAGAAAACCTCAATATCACTTTCAGAATCTACAGGTTTTATAACTAAAAAGACCTTAAGCAAGAAAGAAAAGAAGTGAAGGTGGATGAGTACTGACACTTAGAAGATGTCATCCTGCCTTCTACATGGCTGTGAGATGAGTTGGTTTTACAATGGGATCATTTCTCATTTAAAGAGAGACAAACTAATGTTGTGACCTTGCAATGGTTTAGTCTAATTTATTCACAATATGTACATAAATCCAGCAGGAAGGAAGGTATCCTGAAAATTTTTCTTATAAAACTCCAATATATTTTGCTGAAAGTTTTGAACTCCCACTGGCTTCAGAAAAAAATATAATCCAAGGCTGAATTTGATATATTGTCTAAATGCTGATATTTCACCACAGGTTTCCTCCCAGCTTGCTAGTGAGGTACAACTAACACTGACTGCAGGGAATTTCTTTGCATACATGCAACGTGTAAGCATTTGCTTAGAAGTCTGAAGGAAAAGACCATACAGAAATAATTTGGAAAAATGGACTAAATCCCCCTGAGTCTCTTCCAGCCTGAATAGTTCAGAGATTCTCTGTCTAAAGTGTTAAGCAATGGGATCCCAGCGGTCTGCTGCACAGCCTGTTTATCTGTTCACTGTCCTCCTAAGACCGAAGCATCCAGTACCTGTCAGTTTTACTTAGAAATCATATTTATTAATAGAGCAGTCAACAGAAGAATAACTAATAGATTTTGTTATGTCAAAATAATGGTAAACAAAAATCAATTCTAGTAATCCCTTCATTTTTCTCCCAGCACCACAAAGCTGCTCTTACTGTGGATTAATCCGCGAGGCAGCTTACCTGACAACGTATTGTTTCTGGACAGAGCCTGCAACCAGCTTTTTATTATACCAACCACCGAATGCAGAAGAATGCCAAAAACCATCAGTAGAGTCTTTGCCCTCCAAATCTCAAAACTCAAGAAATTTCTCTCTCCTTAGTTTTAAATTTTTGGAATCTATGATATTGCTAGCTCTAAACCTGAATTTTATTACATAATACAGTTTTCTTTGCAAAGTTGGATTTCGGAAGGCCAGTTCTTCTATTCACTTCTCTTGAGATTAACTGCACTGCAGTCATAAGCCTACATGGCAATGTCTTGAAAATTAAGTATCAATAAGGAGTGTTTTGTAACATGTCTTACTTGTCTAATCCCAGACAGCATGATCAGCCACATGAACTTTTCAATGTCTTTACAATAACAACCTGCAACTTAGAAATGACTAAAACCTTTATACACACCATATTTTTTATTATCGTAAAACCAGAGTAGTTTTCTGTAGAGACTGCTCAAATACATCACTGATGATCAGCTCAGCATCCCTTGCCCACCCTTTTCAGATTTTGACCTTCAGGCTGTCACCAACTTCACTTTCAGATCTGCTTAAATTCTGCAAAATGCTTGTAAATTGAACATGCCAATCCCTGCAACTCCTTCCAGTCCTCTATGATTCTGGCATCCACCTGCCAGGAACATACACTTGTCTTTAAAGACTCAAGACTTGTGAACCTAATCCCACGTTGAATGCCTTGTGAGCTTAGCTCTCAGACCCCAGCTTTATCCAGAACTGTGGTGCACTGGGAAACCATGAATTTACAAGGAGTCAAAAATTTATGAGTAGTCTTTGAATAGAAAGAGAAGCTACATGGAGTAGTCTGAGGCAGCCCTCTGAGCTGATTTGTTCACTAACAGTGTGCCCTGGACTCAGCTTTTGAGGCACTTGACTTCAAACTGCTTTAATTTATGGCAAGATTCTTGAGTCACGTATCATTCTTTCATTATATATATATATATATATATATGTCTGTCAAGTACAGCATAGTAGCAACCCCATCCTTAGTTATTGCTTTCTTTGCTGTACCACAATATTAATTTTTAGTATTTCTTTAGGTTATGTGTTACACATGGCACAGATTGGGAAGATGTAGTAATAAACTTTAAATCAATTCATTCTTCTTTCATTCTGGAGAACAAAACCCCAACCAACTCTCGAGACACCCTTACTTGTTGACATCGAGAAGCTGTAGCCACATTTCTGGCTCTGCTCAATAGCATCCGACCACTGTGACCGGCTGGACTAGCAGAGCTGCTAGATTAACTCCTTAAGGATGTTCTTACATTTTGGAAGACAAAAGTAACACCGTCTCTGTATAATTAGCTTATACTTTGGCATCTGTGTGAATATACATACAGATATATACGTAACTAGTTACAGTGTATGAGTCGTAAGAATGACACCACAGAGCAAATGTCCAAATGAAGCTACAGGAACCGCATGTTAAAAATCCTCTCGTTAAAAATCCATCTGCCCATAGTATGTGGTGGGTCACATGGGTTCTTAATGGAAAAACAAAAGGTGACTTTCCTTATGAAAAATGCTACTTAGCAGGAAGAAACATTTACGAATGCTGAATAATACAGGCTATTGCTACTACCACAGGTGACAAGTCTCCCCATAACAGCAAATAAAAGTAAACTGTCTGCACCACTGTTGCACTCTACACCTCAAGTGACAGCCCTGGATTATTATTTGTTATACTTATTATGGAATTGAGCCCGTAAGGGCTATAAAAAGGACACAAACTTAAAGGTATCAGTTTTCACACAAATACTCAATTTAAAAAAATTAGTTCTTTCCTAGAAGATTTTACAAAGCAGTTTGAGTTAGGAGCACAGAACTATGTTTTTGCAGGAATGTGTAGTCAGATGAGTGGTTTTCTTTTAAATAAACTGTTTTATTGAGATCATTACTTTAAATAAGCAATGTATTAGTGGAACATACTTGCACTGAAGACTGTTGGCTGGATTTGGAATAATAGTTAAAACTTCCTGTTCTTAAAGCCATGGCAAAATCAATTATCCTGGTACAGAAACAAATATATTTTGACACAAGTGCTAAGAAAATCAAAGAAAAGTGGATATTGTTAACTTCGTACCTTGCCAAAACGAAACAAAATCAATAATAGGGAGATGGAAAAAGACAAAAAAAGTTTGGAGATAATTTTTATTTTCAGACTTTTAGAGACATTTTATATGAACAGCTGAGAGTAAAAGTACCAAAAAATAGCTTAGTGGTTTGTTTTATGTGAACACAATGCAGCATTATGTATGTGTATATTATACACACATACAGAGAAGGAAATCCTTTAATAGACCTTTCATACTCTCATAGCTTCCATTATTTTCTTTTAATTTAATTAGGTTAGGAGAAGCCGAGCCAGCTTAAATATATCTTATAAAGACAGTGGAAAAATTTATAATTATTTCATCATTTCCTTTTCATCACATCAATTAAAATGTGAGTTGTGCATACATTTCTGGCAGAGAACATCCACATACTCGCAAGAGTTACGCTATAGAAGCGGAGCATCCTCAGTAATGTACAATCCAGTTTGCATTTATGCCTTTTGGTTGCTGTGCAGGTGTGTCGCAGCGAAACAGTCAGCGTCAGACAGGATGTGTTCAGCCAAGTAAGAGTGATGTAATGCATCAGGTTCCAGCTTTTTCAGCCAGCTCTCTCAGTTTGCCAGGCTGAGTCCAATTTAGGGAGATGCTGTCTGCCACCGGCTTTACTTCTCAGATGCGTAACCAGCTCACGAAAATCACATCTGTCTGTGCTCCACCGGTGGATGTTGAACACATTCTGTACTTAAGTCACCCTCCTTTCTATTTAAATAAATGGGAGAAGCTGCTGCTGCTTAGTTTATTGGAAGCTGAACCCCGGTTGGGCAGAAGCAGTAGGAAAGACTCATGGCAGGTTAATCGAGGCTGCAGGCAGCGGTCTTCCAGCTGAAGCTCGGTCCAAGTAGAGGACTGGATTTGAGGTTATAAACAGCACCATGCTATCACCTAAAAATAAAGACCTGCTCTCTGGCAAAGCTAAGGAACGGAGCAGCATAAAGCAGATAAACATATTTTAATAGGTTAAAAATTACAAAAATGGCAGCCAGGAGAAAGGCATGCTTTTCTCCGTTTTTTTTAAATACATTTAGAAATTTAGGACAAAAATGTTTTAGCTGTCAGGAAGAGCACAACAGCATCATACCCTTCAAGGAAAAAAATCAATCTAATCTCCACTAATGAGCTTTTCCTTCCTAAATTCTTTGACTGCTGATTTTATACTGCTGTCTTCTCAGACAAAAGAACTCCTCAAATACACATACCATCTATGTAAAAAAACAGTTTTACCAGTGACATGAGATTTGTTAAGAGTTATTATTTGTTTCTCTTGGTGAATATCAGAAATAAAGACTGCAGAAAGCCAGGATGTCAGAGCAACTCCCATCAAACTACGACATTGCGAGCTCCAAGACAAAATAACAAATTAATTCAAGCAGTGCATGCTTAAAAATACAGATTTGTTTCTTTTCAAATGGGCTGCAAACTGACAGGAACTTATCAAAAGAAAAATAATCAGCCTAAAGCACACCAGCTAAAAGGGAAGCAGGCTACAATACATAATACTTTATAATAGGCTATAATATATACTAGGTCGAATTGTGCCTCTTCTTGAGAAGACACAATGAAGTCTCAGCAAGGATTATTTAACAAATATTACTAGATAGCAGCTGTGTAGGGGCTAAAAGGGCTAGAGCACACTTCTCTCTCCAGAATGTGGTTTACCACTTCTGCATACATTGGCACAAGGGGAAGTTGTAAAGGTTTTTTTCAGACTTGCCCTGGGCTGAGCATGGCTTTGCAGAATAACGTGATATAGTCTTTCCCAGGTGAAAAGTGAATGCAAAGCACTGCTAAATCTAAATGGAAACCCTGTGCAATTTTTCTGCAATAGGAAAATTGGGACAGAAAACCACCAACTTTTTGAATCAGGCCCAAATCTACTTTTAAATTACTGTGCTATGGTTTTACATTTGGAGATACCAGCATTAAAATGACCTACCCTTGAGATGAAAGTCCTCAGTGTTGCTCTCCTGAGTAACAATCACCCATAAAAAGGCCTAAAAATTTCAGTCAGGAAAGTTCAAACTAACATATGCAGTTTGAAATCTATTGATACTCGCTAAGGACGCAAAAATCTCTTTACCATAATTTTTGACGCAGCATTGTTTAAGGTTAAAACAAAGCAAAGTTCGTCTGCGTTTGAATCACTATGAAAATTGACAGAATGCTTGAAAACAGAGGTTCAAATAATAACAGCACTCGGTGACATATAATCATGTTTCTTTTGTCCTTTCTGGGCAATCTTGTAGTAACACAGGGAACATGGGCAGCCATCAGCCCCATCGGGAGTGGCCACAAGTCGACACTTCTGAGGTTTGCTTTTGCTGGGCTTGTTTTCACTTGTGGCAGATTTTTACTGACAGATCAGTTGAATCTCATTATTTTGAGGAGTCATGCTTCAGGAAGTGAACACCTTGAAATGCCATGACCTTTCCATGACAAGAAAAAATGTCACCAAAGAAAAGGCAATAAGAGTGAAAGAAAGAGACTGAGGATCACAATTAATGAAAATATATTTATTGCACTATAATACAGTAATGGACTTTTTTAATGGAAATACAATTTCCACTTGAACAGTTGAATTTCTAAGAAGACAGACATAGAATATGTGTACCGGTTTCTCAGTCGGTCAGTCCCTGGTGAAAGAGCATCTCTTGCTCTGTTACTCTGGTTTGACACAGGTGAAGCAGTGAAATAATGGAGCTACACTAACTTTAAATTGATATAACAGATGATGAGGCCAAATCAGTCATTAACATAGGCTGTTCTGGAAATTTTTGTTTTAAAGCTACCGCTTCAGTGTATGTCAGGGTTGGAGAGCTAACATTTCACTAGACATACATGACCTGACAGCTCCTGACGTTAGTCCCTTGTGATAAACTCTCTGAATCTAGAGACAGCTTCTGACTTTTGAAAATATGTAAATGAGAAAAATTTTTCAGGTGCTCTGTTGGCATGAACAACACATTTATGCTGAGGAGAAGTATCAGTGGAGTTATCTGAACTTACACTAGCTGGTCTTGCTCCAGACAATCTTAATGCCTGGTGGCTCAGGGCTGAGCTCTATATACAATAATCTATGTAGAGTTTTTCTCTATATGCATTTACAATATTTTATGCTGCATATAGAGTTTTTTGTACTTTTTTTTGTACAACAGGGGTTTTGTAGAATTTTGTACATAGGATATTGCATATACAATATTCTATGCTGCATATAGAGGTTTTCTCCATCTTCCTCCCAAATAGCCACAGAAATTTTTGAGCTGATGCAGCAAGGCAAAGGAGCACCAGCACTGACTTTTCTTGGTGGCCAGCACCAGCTCTGACGTCTCGGGCTGGAATTTGCAGGAGGCAACTCAAAGCTGACCAAGGTTTTGGGCAGATAGCTGAGGGCAAACACAGCTACAGGGTGAACTGCCCTGTATCATGAAACCAGCCTTTAGTTACGCAGTCATCACCATGTGCAGAATGATATAACATGATAACAACCCAACTTGTGAAGCTGAAATTAAAAGTATTATTTTTCACTGACAAAAGTATTAGTGAAATGCCATAGAAGCTGCATGGAAATCAGTCTAATTGCCCGGGCAACTATCTGTTGTCATTAAATTCTTGTTCATTTGTAAATCTAATCTTTTAATTAGAGGATTACAAATACAGTTAAGACTCAAATAATACTAATGCACTGGCTGAAGCAGCTCAAGAGATATTTACAGGGCTGTCTACTCATAGGCTGGTGTTCAGGCCCCAAAGGAGGGTGCACAGCAGAAAGTCAGCTGGTCCCCTGCCTCCTGTGTGCTCATCCCATGCAGTGCTGCAGTATGGGGCCATACGCCTCAAACATTTGCAAGCTTCTGCCCACTCACCCATAACATGGTGGCAAGGCTCTGCTTTTCCTCCACCCTACAAGTGGGCCCTCACACGAGGTTGCAGGTTAATTCCTTCTCTCTTTCCAACAGAGATGTAATTCCATAAACTCCACCTGAAACAGAAGAAAGTTGGGATCAGCCGACAAAGAGCGGCCAAGTGTGGGGAGCAGGCTTCAGCTGAAGATGATGATGGGTATCTAAGGGAAGACTAAGAGCAGCCCTTTGTAAAGGAATCATGTTTACACATCTGGTGGTTTTATAAGCTTTATTGACAATATATTACTGAAGTAGCAGTGCTGTTTTAACCCAAACACATTCAAAGAAAGAGTAAGGACACATTGCCATGCTCTGCTTCCTTTTCTGGACTACGTTTTTCTGAAACTTTGTGTGTGTTTTCCAGTCCCATGGACAAACGTGTTTGTACAGGATAGCACTTTTACAGCAACAGATACTTAAAAAGATTAATTACTCCTGAAGTCCCCCAAGAAGGAAGGTTAACAGAATACATATTACCTACTTTACTCGAATATGGAAAACGAAGCTAGAAATTATTTGTCAGAGGCTAACAGGGACACCCATGACAGATTTGAATTCTCTGGTTCTTGTTTCAAAACATGCCAGCATATACCCTTCCCACAGGCGATAAAAAGAGAAGACACAAACCACGATGTACTTTCTACCCTAGTTTGCTGTAGCTAACAGGCAGGCAAAAAAGAGACAAGGGATGAAAAGCTCCTTCCTTCCACTGGTACAAGGCTCTGTACACTGTCAGGAGGCTCCTATGCAGAAAAGCGGAGTGGACCCCTCTCTTTGCAGCTTCCAAGAGGATTTGAAGGGCAGGCAGCACTTGTGAGAAACTCCTGGTAACATCAAGTGATTAATATGCCCTGGCTGCTTCTGCAGAACGACTGATCAGTGTCAGTTGCAATTTTCCCCTTTCGGAGCGCATGATTTCATGACTGTCAGTCTTAATCTTCTGATCTCTTTTGGAATTGAAGTGCTACTTTTTCTGTATTTTTTAAGTTTGATTCAGAAGTGGCATTTGGGATATTATCTTCCACAAAAATTGACACATTCCCATCATTTTGAATTGATTTATATCATATTGCACGTTTCCAGATTAAAGTTCTGAAAAATTGTAAGTGCTTCTGTGTGTTGGACAGATTTACAGCCTTTCCTAGCTGAAGGACACTCAGAAAGTCTTAATGCTCAAATGGGGTTAATTCCATACACTATGGATGACTCAAACTCTCAGTCTTTTTTCCTTTTTAAAAATCTCTGTGTTGATGACTGTCATAAAGCAACTGCAATATTTGTGTTATACCTGTGCAATGGGTAGAGTACCTATAACTAGGAATACTGTTTTATGATACATTAATTCTTTGAGAATAAAGATTCCTTACTTAGCTTTTTTTTTTATTCCCACCTTCTCCCCTATCTTGGCAGCATACCTTTCTGCAGTCTCTTGGGGATTCCTTGATATATCCCTGGCTATGTAAGATTGCTTCATAAGTCCCCAGCTACAGTCTTCTGGAGCTGCAAAGCATCTCCGATGCATTGTAGGTAGTAGCTTTAAGAGATTTGTACAACCCCTTTACCTGTTTCAGTTTACTGGTCCTGATTCACCCCAAATTATAATACATCCTACAACAAGCATTACATAAAGATTTTCACTATCCGAAGACAAACTTTGTTTAAAAAAAGAACAGTCTTAGAAATAAGTGTACCCAGGAATCTGAAAAATTAAGTTGGGTTTTCTAACAAGTCTATTGCTTTTTTACCATCTCTAATTACTCATAAGCATTTCTTGATCTTGCAGTAACGATTTAAAAACACATCTTTTTTCTTTTGCTACTGCAGACATGTGGAGTGATCAGGTTACTTGTGCAGCATCTCCATCCCAGAAAAAAAAAAAGGTCTAAAATATAATGTCCCTGAACTCAGCTGATCCTAAAAGGCAAGCATGAGTTGACGTCACTTACCTGGGCAGATCTAAGTCTTTGAAATGCCTTTTATAAGAGCTGCAACTTCTGTCATTGCAGCTCTCCTTTCTGAATGCACGACACTGCCTAACACTCCTCGTGTCATCAAGGAGAGAGTGGGACATTAACAGTTCAAACCCAAGGAAACGGAGCATAATGTTGTGTTCAAACCATTTAAAAAGCGAGATCCGTAGGCTTGTGTTGTGCACTAGGGATCTAAATTGAGCTTTTCAACTTTTGTTGTATTTTCAGATATGTGAGTAATAATACCTGTGGGGAGAAAAAGTTGCAAATTGGGGTTATGATGATGCACTCTGATACTTCTTGTTAAAGAAGTGTGATCTCTTCATTTCAGTCTAGAGAATCACCCCACACACCTATTACAAACAAAAAGCTGTTTTCTTTTGCATTCTCAATATAGTCCTAAGGAAACAGTTCAGTGAGCTTTCAAAAAATAATACGCCCAATTAGGGTTTTTATTGCTAATACCATAAAAACAAGATTTTCTTTTTGCTAAAAAGCAAATTAATTCTAAGAAATATGAATCACTTTGGGGAAGAAAATGAGGGAAAACATTCTTGCTTTTTGCAAAAGTTTGTGAACTTTAACTAATTTTACAGGTTTCCCTACTGCTCCTTCCAAAATCAGGTGGATGTTGGAAAACCTCAGCACTTTGCCCATGTTTACTGAGTTACATATGTTGAAATAACTGATAAATGTTTAAGACACTAAGAAAACAGGTTTTAGGTAACAATGTTTACAACAGCAGGGTATGAAAGTCTCCAACTTCAAGGAAGCTGCATTATTATTGAAAAGAAAAAATATTACTGGAAAGAAAAAGGCTATAAGAAAAAAATTGAGCCATTGGCCTAAATTTATGCATGGAGAAAGTATGGATACCCCAATATTTGTTTTTACACCTTTATACCAGATCCAAATGTACTTCATTGCCAAAGCAATTATTATTAATTATTATTAATACTGCCCTGTAATCTTGCACTTTCACACCAGATTGTTTCCAAGGACAGCAGATGGTGTGATGCCAGCAATAGGGGCCAATGTTCTGGACTGTGGAAGGTCAAATAAAACAAACTGGAACTGAATAGCATAGGTACATGCAATCTGGTTTTTACAGTGGCAGTAGAAATTAGACATAGTGAAAGATGCAGCATCTCTGTGATTAAAGTAAATTTGTTGTTAACCATTTGAGTTCAAAATCATGCATTCAGGAGTTGCTTTCAGAATAAGAAAACAGAGGCAGATGCAGTTGCAAGGTGAGCCCCTCTCCCTCTCTCTGCTAAGAAATTAAATGCTTATACTGGTCACCAGTACAAGACCAATGTGCATCAGCTCTGACTGTGCAGTAGAGACTAGGCTACCGCACCGTTTTTCTGGTATCTTAGTACTGCTGTAGTTACTTCATGTTAATCAGCATGTAAGCGGAGGACACTGAAGAGCATCAACCTACACCGCTTACACTGTGCTGACAGAAGACGCTTTAAAGGTGAGTAACTCCGTCTTGCTAGGACAGCTTTCCTTGTTCTCCAGCAAACCTTGCTTTCCCTCTCTTTTCTAACCAAATGTCACAAAATGATATGCTGCAAGCAAGAATTATCCACTACAAGGCTTCATGTTGGCTTTCGGTTAACTTCAAAGGAAAGGAAATGTACTTGTGCTTTACCTGCTTAGTTAGGAGAAGATTTACAAAGCAGGTATGGCAGCACTAACACTGAAGTGACTGTCAATATGGCTCTTTGTAGGATTTAGTAGTACTAATAATGGCTCTGAATAGAAGTAATAACCATTTTCAGCCTGCTTTGAATTCCTTTAGTGGATAATTTCAACAATACATTTCGATTTTAACACTAACCCATTTACCTTTTTAATGATTTAAGTTGTTGGAGCTGGAACTGCAGGACACTAAAGAACAGCTCAAAACTATCATTACGATTTCCCAGACTAATGTTCTCCCCTTTTATGACACCTAACCAAACTGCTAAATATTTAACAGTATAATGACTAGGAGTATAGAATGGGTCAGCTGTCAATTTAATTTCTCTTCACTTGGCTAAGATGGCTTTTTTGTTATCCTGTGCAGGTGGCGGTAGCCGTTGTGTATCATTAACAAGAACAGCAGCTAACAAGTTCACCTGCATGTTACTCCAATAGCCAGTTTTCATACAGGTCTAAAGGCCAAGTTTCTTTCAGGTAGTTTTCCCAAATGGAGGACAACAGGTGTCAGGTTGGCTTAAGAACTGTTATTTTCTATATTTTCTTTGTGATGATTTTTTTTCCCAGCTAGTTAAGTACAATTTGGCTTCAAAGATAACCAGACTATTATAAACAATCTTCTTGCAATTCACTGTAACACAAACATCTCACATACAGGTTTTTAAGATTAGCCAGTAATTAAATTTTGCCTCTCCTAAACTGACTGGTGCAAGTGTTGGAGTTTACTAATAAATTACTTCAAGCAGTCTAACTGTGATACATATGAAGCAGTGACACTACAAATGGTGCCTAATACCTGAAGTATCCCCCAGATCCTTTTAGAAAAAGTAGTCTTTTTGGACCAACTCTGGTGTAGCTCAACATCTAGCACATATCGTTTGACTTCATACTCCTCTTTCAAGTAAGAGAACAAATTAAATGCACTCACCCACAAATCATACACAGTATTATGCAGCTGGGTACAAGCAACAAGCCGTTTGATCCCAAGGCGACAAAAGGCTTTGGCATACCTGGAGGTGTGATGCTCCTCAACTGATTCTGACGGGCTTCTCTTCCACACCTCTTCCCATTTGCCCTGGAGATGGCAAAGAGTTAAGAAGGAATAGAAATTGGGCACTACTTAATTTATGAGAGGAACATAAGAAATTTTCCATCCTACAAATATAATCCTACACTGAAACTTGTAAATAAATTATGCCATATTCAGACATGTTTTTAATGATGATAAGGATCTTCTAAATTATAGATGATGAAATGAACTCCAGATTTACACAGAGAGGAAAGTACAATAAAGTCTCATTCCCCTGCAGGCACAGGGGCAATTTGTTATCCTACGTGAGAGGGTGTTTCGGAGGCAAATTGTCCATTGAACATCCTGAGATGCTTTATAAGGGTTCATCAGTTCTATACTTAATACTCCATCAATGGCAGCCTGCAATGGATATTAATTCCTGCTAAAATTTCAGGCTTTGTTGCAAGGTCACTGTCAGACTGCAAAAGTAATCCTAAAACTACGACGGTAAATCCTGAAGTTGCCCCTATACCTTACCAGACAGCCTGAAAAAAGATGCCTGTGGGAGGGAGAGGAGCTGCTGGGACCCTGGAGGCAGAGAGCATAGTGCTCGCCTGAGGCAGAGCAACTGGAGATGGAGTGCAGCCAATGTGCTGTTAGGGGCACAAGAGCCCTGTTAAACTGGGGAGATCGCCGTTCATCGTGCACCGCTAGAGATGTCTGTTGAGCTGCTGTCTCTCAGAGAGGGCCCAGAGATCCTGGGTCAGGGTGTCCCTGGATTTGGAGAATTTAGCAAAAGCTGTAGTACAATTAGGATAGAAATCAGTGATATAAGGACCTGACCAGGGCTGCAGGTTGGAGGATAGTCCTGGGGTGTCCTAGGATTTTCCTCCTCGGAGTGTCCCCACACATGCCCCATATAGTTAACATGCCACAAATGGTGCTCCTTTTGTTTTTATCAAAGCAAAGAATCTCCCTCTGAAAAAGTGCCTTCTTGTGTGAAACAAAGTGCCTTGAACGACAGAACACCAAGAGACAGTTTCTGCTGAATTACACCTGAACCCTGAGTCTAACCACAGCACGGAGAGTCCCAAGCAAGTCATCTGTCTTCAGTTCATCCCGCTCTTGGTTCAGAGATTTTTTTTCTTGCTACAGCTAAGAGCAGAAGATGGCCCTCAGCCTGCTGAATAATAAAATCAGAAAGATGACAAGGGACAAAACAGAGTTCGGTTCATACCAGAGTATGAAAGCTGTCCTGAACTATTTGCCCTTGCAGCTTTTCCTTCACTGTTGTTGCACTCCCATGTTCACACTGTGTCACTTCTAATAAACTTGCCTCCAGTAAACAAGTAAAACATAGAAGATCTACACTCCGTGACACCAGCAGTGAAGTATTCAAGTTCAAAAAGCTTTCTCCCAAAGTCTGTGTTTCAGTACCACCCAGCTGCCCGCCTGTTGTTCAGAGGTCCCCGAGGAGACCTGTTTCACCACTGCCTTTCCATTTGCCCAGCCTGGGAGAGCTGTTTCCGTGCTTTCCCTTAGGCTATGCCTGCACTGGGAATGTTTTGCCTGGTGGGAGCACCTCTGGGGGATGCCAAAAGAGCAACCCACAGAGCCCTTAGTGGCAGGAGCCCAGAACCAGGATGAGGTGCCCCAGCAGCACAAAGTCTTCATGTGGGAACAAACCTCTGTCACTGCTGTCACTGCTCACCCGTCATCACATCCCACGCTTCAACAGCTCTGCTGGCATGAGCTTTTGCTAATTACATGAACACTAATTACAGCATTACATGCAAAATGCAAAATAATTGAAGTTCCTGTAATGCTTCCCCACTTCTCCAGCTTTGCCCTGGAGCTCAGAAAGCCTCATCACAGCAGCTCACTGCAGCACAGCTCCCGTGCCTGCCTGCTTGGTGTCCTTCTGGCCCTGGGTAAAATTGGTTTTGCATAATGAACACACTCCAGCACGGCCATGGAGCCATTAGCTTTACTTCAGCAGGGTTTTTTAATGCTTTTTTTTAAATTAACTGCTATGTAATCACTACCCTAAGGCCAAATCCTAGAGCTCTTATTAACATCAGTTGAGTAAAACGGTGCAGCCAGCTGTTGGGAGAGTTTCTCCAGGTAGATCTTGGGATTTTGACATCTGAACTGTGTAAGGCTGTCTTTATCTCACTGAACACTGGAGTCCCAGTCCTGGCTACAGGACCCTGAGTCTGCAGCAGTCTCCCTGGCCAGGCTTCACTCACGTCACAGCTCTCAGGCAGCAGAAATGAATTTTCGGTGCAGGTTTACCTTTCCTTGTGGGTTCAAGACAGAGCTGAGGCACACGTCTAATTTGGGGAGCTGGGAAGGACTAAAGTCATGAACTTAAAATATAATTCCCCTCATGCTACCACGGTGGTACAATAACCACGGCACAGTAACAAGTACTATGTGTAATAGGTAAGCCTCTCTCACAGTACCTTGCGCTGCATCTTGTTTAAAGATCATCTTCTGTTAATGTTTCCTCACTGAAGACGGTTAACTGAAAGGTCTGCATTAAAAGCACAAACAGGACAATCTGAGGACATGTGGTAGGTAACTGGTTATGATGTCCCTGAAAACCACACCTGTTCCAGGAGCCGAGCGTGCCGAAGGTGGAAAGATGGAAGAATGGGGAGGTACCCTTGCAAATTCTCCTGTTGTATGCCACGGTGCAGCAAGCACGATCACAGCTTTTGCATCTCCCTAGGTATGGTAGCGCTAGTGCCCATCTGAACAGGAGGACAAGCCACTGGCGCACATTGTGGCTGAACTTCTGACATAGGGGAGGACTACAGGAGGGTGACTACAGGAGAAGGTAGTACAACAGAAGCAGGCAGTGAAACGACTTCAGCGGCAACACTAACAAAAGAGGCAGCTCGTATCTTCCCAAAACACACATCACACAAGATACAAATACACCACAAAACCACCAGGCAGGCTGGATTTGTTAATATAGTTTTCTCTAGGGTCATCTTCTCTATAGACACCTGTGGATGTTACACATACATAGCAAGTATAGTAGCTATAGCACTAATCAATCAGTCTCTCCTGATTCTTATTCCAGGCATGATCCTGTGGGATATTTTAATAGTAAGAATAATTTTTTAAATTATACAAGTCTCAAGAGGCACCTTCTATTTCTAGAAGCACACTGTAAAAGAATTAGACTCCTTAAATCTATTTCTTCAAGTGCCTCTTTAAAGGCCTCATCAGAAAAAAATTATTTGGCTTTATTCAGTTCTCTCTTTTTCAGCAGTACTATTATCTTGGGGAGCACGTTAATGTATCTTGAATGTAACTTTTCTCTTGCCCTGGCTCTGATAGTGGATTTGCCTAAAAAACCTGAAACTGCAGCTCAGTATTCTTTGAGTGGGAATCATGAGGGTAGGGAATCTGCATTTCCAGCCTCTGTAGTCCTCATTTCATGAAACGAGAGATGAAAATAAAGTAGCTGTTAATTGCAACATGTTGTTAAGAGGTTCACTCACCTTCCTCAAGGGGTAATAGCCTTTAGAGACTGATTCACAGTGAAGAAAATTGAATTTTTCTTTTCCAGGGTCTGTCCTGCCTCTCACAAAAAAGCCTTGGCTTCACATGATTCCTATCTCTGGGGTAGCAGTTTATCTCACTCTTTCTGAGGATATTAGAAAACTGGAAGTTATGTGTACCTTCCTAGCCCTGGAAGGATCTTTATGTACATGCCTTTGAGACTCAAGCCATAGCACTGGAGGCCATTTTTTATTAAAAGTGTGTTTTAGAAAGGGTGTGATTGTGCAGACAACCTGCAAACACTATGGCAGCACAGGCTTCCAAATCATGTGTTGGCTTAAAATTAATAACTGAAAAAAAAGTATTATCTTTAGCTCTGAAAAGAGGCTTTTCAGGTTTAAGCATGCCATGCTTTAAGTTAAATATGATGGTCTATTAACTATATCTTGGTTTAGCATAAATTGTATTTCATACCCATGTACCCATAGGAGTTCACTAGATCTGAAAAATTAAGATTATTTTTAAAAAGGCCTATGGTATTTGGGCAGTGTATAGAGAGCATACATACAAATTTTATAAAATAACAGCTTATGCAAAACATATTAGAAGAACCCCACACAGCTTCTTTGCTGATGATTCATGAGGATATATTTTCACCTGACTATAAACATAATCTACATATTACATTGAATATATATGTGTAGACAACTGCCAAGCATGGGAAGTTTTATAGTCCAATTCAAGCTGCTGATAATAGGAAAAACAAGCTGCAGATGGTTTGCTCGAAGAAGACAGTAAAGCAAAAAAATAAACCAAACCCACAAACATATATAGTCCATGAAAATAGCATAAACAGACAATAAAACGAGTATGTGCAAATTCCTATTGTATCTAGATTATACAACAAATTCTAATTACAGTATTACTTCATTTATATGACAACAGATTTTAATACAAAGCTCTGATTTCCTGTTTTGAAAAAAGCAGAGATACCTTTGATTCATTGCATTTCCACCTCCCCCATGTCCTTCAAATCTAAAAAACCCTGAATATTTGTTTGTCCCTTGAAACATAATTAAAATAATAATAGCACCCTGGCAATCTCTGCCTGAGACTAAACAGTGGTCTACAAAGTCTTTCCCCTTCACAACTAGAGCAGGTATTTGACTTTTGTTCTTTTCCTCTCCTGCAAATTTAACCTGTTTTGTTACATTCTTTCCAGATATAATGTGTTTAAAAACATGCACCTCTGGCCTTAGCAGAAATGGAGGTCTAAATAAGAACAGAAATTTCCTCCAAAATAAAAACTTAGTTCAAACTCTGACTGGCAGTACATGAACAGGAAGACAATTTAATTTATCTAGTACCTTAATTTTTTGCATCTGCAGTCCTATATCCTGAGAGACACAAAAAATATTTTGCAGCAAATTAAACAGATAGATAGGTTTTCCGAGACTCTTTTGGAAGGCAAATACAATTTTGAGAGCTATGCTTGCTATATAATTCCTCAGCAGATCAGTACTTCTATAAACCATGTCTTGGAGCAGAGTTTGGACAGCTGCGGTAAAGGATTCAGCCCTCCTCCATAGCTGATCTAAGGTAGGCACTCACATTCACCATGACGGACCAGAAACCTCTGCCACCCTGAGCTGGAAGATGCATTGTCCTTACTTAGAGACAAACTCGCAAACACAACTTTAACCTACAGACTGTGGCAAAACTACAAGCCCATGCAGTGCAAGAAGCCGCCAGACGATGGAAAGACACCTTTGCTTGAACATACAGAACAAGTCCCACATGCACGTTACACATTTCAAACAAAGGGGAAAGCAGGGCCAGGCTTTGCTCTCAAATGAGCCAACAGCACTAGATTGCGTTTTGTTTCCAGGACTACCCACAAGGAGCTCTAGGCTCTGTTGGGTTTCGGGGCAGTATGCCAGAAGCCCAGTGCTGTAGCCATCAGAAGGTTCAGTGTTTTGTTCTATCATTCTTCAAGCCAACTATACCGGCCAGCTCTTGGGATATGTGACAATTACATGACATGTGGGAACTGCTAGTGTTTTCGTGTGGGTTGTTTGGTTTTTTTTAAATCACCTCTGACCTTTTCTTGAATTATGTATCAGTTGGCTCTACAGTGATCAATACCATGGAGGAGCCCGAGGGAAAGCAACCTGTAGGAACCAGGACTTGCTTCACAGACTTCCATTTTGTAGGTCCTTGGCTTACAGGGGACAAGTGCACATTCCCTCCAATTACAGGATTGCCACAGCTGTGGGGAACAAGGATTCCTGTCCTTGTCCTGAAGGTTTTGAAAATCTTCATAAGTTTATGAAATACTTTTTTCTTCATTCCTGATAATCCTTAAAGCCTAATCAAGGGTATTAATACAGACAAGAGCTGGAGTGGGCTGACCACAGGCTCAATATGAGAAGGAAAAGGGCATCTATGCAGAGTGGTGCATAAACTCCTTGGTTAGCTCTCATATCTTTCAACATGAAGTTTCTGGTGCTTAATACAGCCAAGGTGCACAAACAAAATGAATCAAAGCACTTTTCCACCTAGCACAAGAAAAGTCAGTGTCTGTACTCGAGGAAAAAAGATGGCTAAAGCATGCACAGCAACGGCCAACTCTCCACTGAGTCTGGCATTCATTTATTACAAGGCCCTAACAAGTCCCACTCGGTCGCTCCACGACAGTCCAGTCCAGCATGCAAAAACTGGTGGGTACGTTCTTGTTCTGCTTTTGTTCCCAGGCTCAAGTGCAGAGGGATTTCAGTTCATATATTGCAATGTCTCCTGCCCGACCTGCAAGATGCAGGATGGCTTGGTAGAGCTTGCCAGCTCTAAAGATGTTTCCTCACAAATGGCAACCTTTACATGTATTTTGTTACAATTTCCATTTTCAATGTATTATTATTGGGACTGCCAGTATTAGTAACATCAAACTCTTCTCCAAGCCTCTTCAGTTTTCTTTGTGTTCTCCCAGAAAACCACACAAGTCTTTTTTTTTTAGAAATACTCACTTCTTCCGTTGGAAGAAATTTTTTCTGTTTCCAGTTACTGATATTTTATGAGTATTTTCATATAGCACAGATCTTCTGGGACAAAATCCACTATTTTTCATGTAGTTCATATATAAACATCACAGTTTACAACTTCTATGCTTCCACAGGTTCATTTATAGTAACTTCAGCAAACTACTTCTAGTCAAATGCTGATCCACCTCAAACGTTGCTGACCTCAGCAAGTCAGATTCACCCTCAATTACAGTGACAATTTGCTCTGGCAGGATAGCCCAGTGATTGCCTGAAGCAGACTCCCACAGTACTGCTTTGAAATAAGTCATAACATACAGAGTCTGAACCTAAAGATACAGTCTGAGGAAGCCAGCATCAGTGAAGACACAGGCTACAATACACTTAAATGATGTTTTACATCTGACTATATAAAATAGTAAGCAGGATATGACTGCAAAAGAGTTTTTACCTGCCAAGTAGCAAATAACTCAGAAATCCAGCACATGGCACTACCGAAATCTCAAACTGCAGGTGGAACATCTGAGATGTTAAACCAGCACTGCAAGGTACTTAAGTAAGCATTGTGGTTAGGAAGGTATTACAGCTCCCTGCAGAGGTAGGCTAAGCTAGTGCTAGATGGAGTAGAAACAAAGAAGTGTTGTTTTGAAGTAGGATGGTTCCTCATTTCCCTTCCCACATTATTTGGACAAGCAGTTATTTTTCCACAGTGCAGAGGAGGAAAAAGGAGCCTCGAAGGTACATAAAGGTATGTAGACTGGTACAACAGGAATCCAGTAGTCACGATTCGCGCCTTGTTTGTGGTTGCTGGGCTGTGCGAGCCTCCTGACAGACTCACTTGGACACTTACGGACAACCATCCAGCAGCCGTTTAGTTCACCCTGCAACCTCTTTCAGCTGCAAGGGTGGGAGGATTAAAATAGTCATATCGTGCTGGGAATTGCTGGTTTCGGAAATCAGTTTCCTGCTTATTCTTTCACTTGTTCCAGTTGTGAATCCCAGGAAACCACTAGCACATGCTGACCGGCTGTGTCTTGGAGAATGACAGCCACCAGATAATTAACCCCTTTGCCCTCTGCTGTTCAGTCGGTGTCTGACGCTACATTAATTATTTATGTTCCGTATACTAACCATGCAGATGTCAGCACCACTCAACATATGCATCACATCTTACAACTTCAAAGGAGGGCACTAGCACCAGGGTTTGAACCCACAGGTGAGCTGGGTAACTTTCCAACCTGGGTGAACTGCTGAGGCAAGTAAATGGAATCATTCTTAATGGAAAAAAAAAAAAGAATTAAAGCAACTTTTCAAGGAAAAAAAACCCCTGCTGTTCAAGCCCTACCTTGTACTTCTGCCATGCTGCAATCTCAGAGAAACACAGGATCTGCCCGAGATGGTCTGCTCCTGCCTTGTGACAAGTGTGCACAGCTACCAGCCATCACCAGTAAGAAGCACGTCTATGGTCAATCATCCTTCTCCTTTGTTTTGCTGCCCATAAAGTCTTTGTATTATTAACATAAAGTAATTCAGTAATAATCGCACTTATAAAAAATTGGTTGTTAATTTAACAGCTAACTCTCTAGACAAAATCTGTATTTAAACTTCTATTAAACTTGTATTTTAAAGTTGTCATGCACTAATTTGCTAATGCCTGCCTTGTTTTGAACTGTGAGAATGCTGAAAATACTGCAACTATTTTATTTTCCAGGAAGGTATACTGATCAAATCTGTTAGCTAGAACCAAAAATAAAAGACATGATATTTTTGTTAGATTAGAGCATTTGGATTGTTTGTAAAGCTTGGTTTTGGCAATTTAGCAAAAGTTGTCATAATGATATATTGAACTGAGACATGTAGCAATGCAACTTTGATGTCGGTGATTTATGTGGTCAATAAGAATCAGACTCACAAAAGTATTAATCAGCAGAGTCAGTAAATGTATAGAAAATGTGTAAAGCAGATAAATGACTTTTAAAGATACACGAACAGTTGGGAACATTTCCCCAAGTGGTATTTCTGAACACCATACCATCCTCATTTTGCTAGTGCTCTGCTAGCATGAATGAAGTTAAAACAACTTAAATTTTAGCAATAACAAATATTAGGAAAAAAAATAATAAGATAAAGAATCTAAGTTCCTATAAAGTCATCTGTGGGATTTCAACATTAAACCTAGCAAAAGTAGCAAGTGCCAATTCAGATTTATTTGATCTTACTTGAACAGGCAGGCCCTGATGTTCAAAGATCAGCCATCAATAACTCCCCATGGTATTTGGTGGAATGGGACCATAATCTACAGAATCATCTGTATTCACATGCATGTCGTATATCTCTGTGGTCCTGTACACGTACCTACAAGTAAATGATTTCCCATGAGTGCACACCAGAGCATCATCACCCTTTCACTCACTGAAAGTGAAAACATCTATTTACCAAGTAAATAATCACCATCCAGGGCTTCCAAAAAGAAAATTGAGGTGAAAAAGGCCTCATGGATCTCCCTCGCTGTTCAGTGATGAGTTTGGTCTTTAACATGCTCCCAACCTTCAGACTAGCATACTATTCACTAATCGTACTCTCTGTTGGGTGGCTGTTCACCACGGCAAGTGCCACTCATCTGGATTTGATAGTGCTTTTCCAGGGATTCTGTTTTTTAGGAATAAAAATGCACTCGGCTGCCTCACTAATGTGTGGAAGACTTAAAAGTTTTTTAAAAAAAACAACAAAAAAACAGAAAAACTAAACAAGAATGGTTTCTAAGCAATACAAAATTCTTTTTCTAGATGTTCCCATGCATTGTTGTTGTCAAATACTGCTCAAACTTGCATGTGCATTTGCCACCATGTGATCTGTATTTACCACAAATATCAGATCCAGAATTGTAACTAAATCCAATCAGAGAATTGACAAGGTGCAAGAACTAACAATTTTGCATTACGTATCTCTAGGCAAGAGATAGGAAAGGTGAAGTACACTACCATTCAGGATAATACTTTCTTCTATTAGGAAAATGGTGGGTTCATTTTGACCTTAATGAAATCTGCAAGGAACAAGTATGCATTTAGAGACAGGTTAAAGTAAAATCAAATTAGATTATCATCCACATTCTGCACAGACATTTGCTGATACGATTAGGGCAATTGCTTTGGTTTGAAATGATAGCAAAATTATTCTCCTGAGCTGTCGGATTTCAGGCCACATCAATTTTGCCAGCCAAGCTTACACAGGGTTTAAAGAGAAGCTGCTGTGGCTTCAACTGCAGTTAATTGCAAAGCGCATGTAGTAGCATGGCATTTCTCAAATATCTCCACGACACTTTAAGAAACCCTGCACTCAGGAGGAGTGAGTGCAGCAGGTGTGGAAAGGTGCCAGTGCTCCCTGCACCTCTGGCTACAATGTGGCATATCTTCACATTTCAGATTTTAGGAGCATGGCTTTGTAGGGTAGAAGCGTAGGGAAATCTCCTCTTTAAGTGAGACAAAAAGGCTAATGTTACTGAATTTTGTGTGGCCAGAGATTGTGAAGACTAACTCACATCCTGAACGGTACAACACAAAGCATCACCTGCTGATAAAACTGGTGGCAGAAGCCATGGTGAACAGCTGAAGGATTCACTCCACGGCCTGTGCAGGAGGACCTAGGAAAGCATCTCAATGCGCTGTTATTATTTTCAGTCCTACAGTAATTTTTGTTGTTGAGGGAGAAATTGTGCAAGACCTGGTACAAGCACCAAACAAACAAGATCCATAGTTGAAATGTTTACAATCGAAACAATTTTTTTTTCCTGGAATATTTATTTTGGTTGGAAAGGGCTAATTTGTTGCAAGTGAAACACTTCCACTTAGAAAGAGAAAAATCGCAAAAAAAAGAAAACAAAAAAAGACTCGGGGAGAACAACAAAGCTAAGATATAATACTGGTTGACATGGCAATCACATAATATAAGCCTGGCACCAAGTTGTTTTTTAGACTTCTATACATGCAATGTTAATAATATAATGAATATTAATTTTGTTTACAATTTTTGCCTCTAGTTAAAGTAATAGTTCTCCACTATTTTGTACTTATTAAAAGAAGGAGTATATTATTAGCTTTTACTTCAGTCTTTGTACATTGAGCATATTTGTGCATGTGCTTGTGTGTGTGTACAAATGCTATGAAGAGCCTACAGGTTTTCACTAGTAAATAGTAAGACCCCAGTCTCTTTACTTCCCCACAGAAATATTAGTCTCTGAAGCAGGATGAAGTGGCCAGAGTCTCAGCTATACCAAACAGCCAGATTTCCATTTAAAGCCACAGGGGACTGTACATAGTCAACATCTCTAAAAATCCCGTCCATCAAGCCTGTATTTGTTTTCATGAAAGCAGTCATGATGACATGAAAACAAAACATTCCCCAGATTAGTGAAAAGCTGAGCACTTAAAAATTTTTCCATTCCATTAATGAGCAAAGAAGTTTCCAAACTAATTTGCCTAAATGCATGTTGACAAGCTTCACAGGGAAAAACATTTTATTATTTTACTCCTCAATAAAACAAAATTGCTTTCAACCTAAAAATCTCACAAACTCTGGCTTACAGAAATCTTGGTAACATTCTGGAGGCTTATAAAATGCTGCACAGTGGAATATAGAAAGGTACTGGAGTAGAAGCCACTGCTTTCAGAAACCAATGGCTAGGTGCAGAAATAGCCTGTGATCCACTTTGTAGTTCAAACTGCAGCAGGACCAGACCTCGAATGCTTCTACAGTTCAAGCCCTAATTCTGCAAGGTTACTCATGAGCTGTCTTTGCCTCCACATGGGTGCAGAGCACCAGAAGGCTCTCAGGAGACACAAAAGGAGCAGGACCGCTGTCAGATCAGAGTCTGGCTGGGTGTTACTCTTGGCTTTGCAAGCCATTGCCTTGACTTCTTGATTTAGAGCACAAGGAGACCAGCTACATCTCTGAGTGTGTCTTCTAGGTTTATCTGGTGAGACACATGAAAAAGTGCCAAGTCATTTGAATTTGCCAGACATTTCCATGTCCCAGCCATATGGCACAAACAACGAAGCGGCTTCAGATCCCATTCG
This sequence comes from Haliaeetus leucocephalus, assembly GCF_000737465.1. Classification (NCBI taxonomy): domain Eukaryota; kingdom Metazoa; phylum Chordata; class Aves; order Accipitriformes; family Accipitridae; genus Haliaeetus; species Haliaeetus leucocephalus. Next base: position 8,300,156 of record NW_010972875.1, read on the forward strand.
CTACTGCTGCATTTTATTTATATCATGAGGATATCCTCCCTGTTGTACCATTCACCTTCTTCCTCCAAGACTTTCTTTATAAGGTAATGGCCAAATTTTCTGGTTTTCAATGAGTAACTGTCATATTAATTTGTGATTATTATCTTGATAATGAACAGCCTATGCAATTCTGTTTAGTATGAGGCTCTTCTCTTAAATGTCCACTTCACTATACATTCACACACATGTACAAAATTTTATGGTGAGATCTCCACCATCTAAAAAGCATTACAGCCAGTGTCGATGAAGGCATTTGGACTAAAAGCCTGAAGAAGTCAGCAAGATCAAAGGCATACGGTATAGAAATAATCTCTCAGCTATTCTATGTACATAAAATATTGTGAAGAACATCTGCAATTTAACCATCATGCCAACAATAATATCCAAACTTTTTAAAAAAATGGTTCAGGAAGCAATAAGTAATACCTGTAAGACTGAGGAGAGAGGGGTTGAATGAACCTATTTGACAGGGGGGAGAAAGAGGAAGCAAAGACGTAGAAGAAAGGAATAACAGTGGAATGTGCTTTTAAATTATTGTAGAAATGTAATAAAAGGGAAGTCTGCTTGTTTTAATGGCTGCATTATTTCTACATGGCTAAACTACAAAACTGGATATGAGATCTTGCTAGTCACATGTATTTTTGTCTTTATAAAAAAGTTTAAATTCTTGTGAAAATAATCACATAGAAAGATTATCAGAATAAAATCTCCACCTACATTGCTGACAAAACATCCCAAGCGACTGTACAGTTTGACAGGTAAGAGAAATATTTTATAATGCAGTCCAAGAGCATAAGGCTGGGCACGGGAGAGGAACCTGTTTTCCATATGAAAACATGGCTGTTGAAATTGTTGCTGGCAACAGAACAAATCCTCTAACAAGAACATTTTAAATAGGCAAGCGGGGAGATGAGACTTTTACTATTTCCATAGTTTCATAATTGCATTTAAGTTAGTAGACTTATTACCAGTGTCTGGCTTCAGCCATGTGCGGCTGATGAGGAAGGTCTGCCCTCACTCAGAAGTTCTGCCTTCACCCTTCAGCTTTCCAACAGAGCCGTCGCTTCCAAGAAGGACCGCCTGCTATTGGATCTGCCTGCAGCACCTCATTACCGCTCCAAGCCAGGTCACCGAAGGCTCCTCTGGCCAGCAGAGAATGACACGATACTGCCATTGTCTATTAAACCAATTGAGGAAGATGTTAAAGGAACAAAGTGCTTAAAATATTCATTAGGGTTTAGAACGACATATATCTTCTTAATTAGCTTTGTCACTGGATCAAATTAACAAGGTTTTAATGACAGTTAGTAAGTGATACATTAATTAATTTAGGAAATGATTAATTTTCTCTGACTTTTTTAATTCCCTTCTAATAAAATAAATTCTGGCATGAGCTTTTCAATTAGGCATGATGTCCTTATTTCGCATGGTGTAATATTGCAGCTTGAACACCAGGATACGATTAGTACATTTGAGAAAAAAATTAGTGTGATTAATTCCAAATAATTGTGTGACTTCTGAAGTCAAGTTTTTCTTTTCCAAAAATTTGTGTTTGTTTGGTTTTGGCTAAGGATTTATTAGCAACCTTAGCATACTTACAATTCTTCCGTACCAACTTAAAATATGCTTAAGTACTGCTTGATTAATATTATTTCTTAGACACTTTCACTATCTGGCCATATACACAACATCAGCACTACATGAATAAAGAAACAAACAAACAAAAAGCAATCTTCATAATAAAGAGGCATTATTTCAGCAATACCTGACTGGACCAGCTTCCTGTCCAAATCAATCAAACCACTCACCAGCACCAGTACCAGGCTAGAGCTTAGTAAAATATTGTAATTATGCATTTTATCAGTATTTATGCAGCAACATGTGAGAAGGTCAAGCTAGCGCTCTACTAGTAATTTTAAAACCACAAAACTTTCTGATTTGTGTTTGAGTCTCCAGCCTAAAAAATTGCATGAGACAGTCTGCTCTGTGAGGTGCAGGAATTCACCTGAAACTGCAGGTGTCCATACAGTTTTGCTTTAAGGAATTTAGATAATTTTCTTCCCAACAAATTAAATGAAGAAGAAAATAAAGGTACAGTATTGGTTACAGTATCAGCATGCAAATACCAGCAATATATTCTGAGGTTGCTCTGATTTATGTTTGTAGAAGATGTTCTCCCTTTCATATGCTCTGGGCTCTTTAATCAGCCTTTAATCAAAATATGAAATCTTAGCCATAAATCTTGGCTCTAGAAATCTACAGTGCTTCCCCAATGGCTCTTGAGGTAGCATCAACCATCTTTCCAGCCTTGAAAGACTCTTCATAGTTAACAAACCTCTGACGATTGATTACTGAGATGTTAAATCTACTTCCAGTTTTCAGTGAGTGCTTCAAGTCTAAGTAGCAAGTTGTAGCTATGTGCTGACACTTCTCCTGACTACCTGTGGCTTTGCTTTTGCACAGATGAGCAAAAACTTGCATCCTGATTACACAAAGCTATGCAGAGGCTGCTTTATATGAAAGCCCTAACGTGGAAAGGGGGGAGATCATTTCAGCCTAAGAAACTTTAAGTCTGTATCTCCTACTGTCTAGGAGAGCATCCAAATCACAGTTTATAGGGTAGTCTACATCATATGAGTGGACGACTCACCTAGATTTTGGTTCCCCACAATAACAACAATGCAACAGTTAATTGTGCAGGGGAAGAGGGACAGACGGGGGCAAGGGGAATATCTGATTACCGCGGATACATGCACCACAGACCATAAATATCCCCCATACCTGCAGGAGCTTTAGGTCAACTGTAGCACAAAAGCCACAACTTAAGAAGTCCACCCAGGAACAGAACAGGTGAGCGCAGGCTTTGCCGAGTCTGAGGTGCCTTAAAATAGCGGGTAATTCATTATCGGGCCTGAAAGGTAACTAGCAAACTCACCACACTTCTCCTTTTCCCGTTCTCTCCTGTTCTCAGTCTGGAGCCCTCTAGTCATGTTTAGGTCCTTAACTGACAGGATGGTTTGTGGAAGAGGTCAGGATCCCACCCTGGGGCTGGGCTTGGCAGAAGGCACCCAAATCTTAGGCAGATGGGTGCTTAGCACCACTTTGATACCAAGACAATATGTTGCCCTGAAAATCCCCACCTCATATTCAGAACATGAAAAGCTCCAACTCGCAGCCCCTGTTCAGAGCCCAAACTCCAGAACAAGAATACAGCATTTTATGACCACTTTCCAAGCAGAGGCAAAGCTCTTCAACGAGGACCACAGTGTCATTTGAAATACGCAACAATTCTGCTGCTTGTCGTATTCACATCCTATCCTCTTCAGTTACATGGCTGTCTGGCCTTTCATCAGCATCCTCACAGTAACTCTCAATACCATGTCTTATAACAGCTTAAATGTACCTTCTGTAAATCAGGTATCTTTAATATACTTACTGATATTACAGTGACCGTTTGAGCTTTCTGGGATAATTCTTGTTCCTGTCCTAAAGAAAGCAGAAAAAGTACAAATTCTTGGAAGCAAAGTAATCTCCAAAGTTTCTTAGGGCAATTTTCATGCCATAGAAGTGGAAGGAACGTGTGCTTTGCAAACTGCAAAAAGCTGACTTGAGAAAAAATTTTTTAACATATTTTTCAGTGCGTGGAGAAACATGAAGCCTCATGAGTAGAAACATACCATTGCTTACTTGTGTAGCAGTGTTAGAAGCCATGTGGTACACGTTTTAGTTATAGGTGGAGTTTTTAAGAGCCTGTTCTCCGGTGACTCGGAGCAATGTAAATCACGAGCAGTTTCACTCCACTTGGAAAGCCAGAACCTGCAGTATAAATCCAGGAGAATGCTAGCAATATAATGGTGGCAGATCAAGGCAGATAAATACAGCAATAATGCTACAAAGCAATGATTTTCTGAGCTATTAGAACTGGCTACATTTGTACCTAGTTATTAACAAATTCTCCCTACTGTTTCAAGAAAAAGTATTCTTTTTTTAATATTTGGTTATGTTACATTTTACTGGCAAGAGTCTGTAATATCTCCACAGGGAGCGGTGAACAAGATAGCCTCTTTTTTTCTGAAAAGGGCACTGCAAATCTCCTGTTGAAAAAGGAAACGGGGTTTTATGTTTGTTAATAAGCCTCCTACTCTGCTCTGAAGCATTCGGATGAGATTATATTTTTACTGAAATAGAAGTGAATTACTCTTTTTAATTGGGATCTTCAGGTCTTTCTGTATTACATAAAGCAAATAACAATGAAAACTGAGCTTGAAATACAGAGGCAGAACCATGCCTCTCACCACACCTTCAGTTAGCTTTTGCTCAGAGATGTAAGAGGCATTTGCAGAGACCTCCAGACCCCCCCAGCTTTGTCCAGACTTCTCTCAGCCCACCTGGGGCTCTGTTTTAACTTGTCTAGCTGTAGCTGCAATTATCTAATGACCAGGTAAGTATAACCTACTTCGTTTTAGCTTTTGCTTAGCTGTATATGAGCGTGTGGTGCAACACGTACATATTTCTGTGACTAACAGACAGTGACAACAAGAGGTTATTCTGTGCAGAGTGAACTGTCTCTGACTGTAGGGTAAAAATGCAGCCTGGGGGGGTGCAGGTACAGGAGACCAAGCACCCAACTTTCAAGACACACCGTATATAGCTCATTCAGATGTGAATTAGCCTTGTGAACTGATGAAGAAAGAGCGAGGTGTACAGCACGTAAGCAATGACGCCAACCAGATCCTAAAGTGAGAAGGAAGAAACCACCACCGACATACCCCTCTCTCCACAGGACTTGGGATGCTGATGGCTCCCTGCCACCGCCCCTGCTCCTGAAACCAGCCTGGAAATTATACTGTCATATGGCAAATTTAAGGAGATCTGCAGAGGAAGGACCGATGTACTCATAAGGTGCCTGATTCAATTTTTTTTTAATATCCAGAAGCCATAAAAAATTTAATTTTTTAGGGCTTCTGTCCTGCAAAATCCAGACTATTTTTGTTCTAAATTAAATTGGACCCAGGGAAAGGAAGAAAATCTCCCTGTAAAGATTAGACAAATATGGAATAACATTAGAAATGGCCTGATAAATGCTTTATGAAGTCTAATTTCATGATACATCTGCTGCTTAACTAAACAAAACTGTATTACATTGCAAAGCGATTACAACTCAATCTGATAATTTTCCTGGTGTCATTCCTCACAAATTACTTTATCCTTGTGGCAGTCTGTAAGGGCTTTTAAAACAAAAGGGAATCAGCAAAGGTTGATGCCATGGCAATCCCTCCCCCATATGTAGGGTAAAAAGGGAGACTCTGGGGCTGACAGTGGCAACTGGAGGGAAAAAGAAGTGAGCCTATGACTTTTTTTAAGGTGTCACCATCAGAAACTCAGAAATGATGGGTGAGAAAAGCTCCCATCCCTTCCAGTCAATCACTTTTCTCCCAAAAGCAAGATAAAATCCAAGGGAGAGCGGGAAAGGACAACAGGGAAGCTTCTTGTTTTGGCACGAAGAACAGAGAAGGATTTTCAAATAGCATGCAGAGAGAGGGTGATCCGAGGCACCCTTTGCAGGCCATGGAAATGGGATGCAGAACCAACCCTGGAGGAGGCCATAATGTCCACAAGATTTCTGAACTGAAGTAATTTCGTGTTTTGACTTTCATGGCCAGTTTGGCAGTAAGCGGACCAGGCGAATTTAAAGTCCCTGCTGTGAAAGAATAGCTCGAGGCATACCTTTGCTGCAAAATTCATTTTCTTTCTCACACACGTACTCATACACACACTTACCCACAGTTTCTTCTGTAACACAGAAATGAAATAACATCCGCTTTATTCAATTAGGTGCATAATTGCACCTATTTGGAGGTTTGCACATCCTTGATAAGCCACTGTGAGATTACCCTGAAAGAGCTTCCTAACTTCCAGCGAGACAACAGCATGCTCAAAGCTGCATTTGATCACGCAGCAGGGAGTCTGTGATGTGCACTGGTGCCACCAAAACCACCAAGGCTTTCTTCTCACTGTATTTGCAACCATTGACTTTGGCAAAGTCATAGGAACATATTCTGTAGGACAAAAGATAGGGGACATCTTCCATTTTCAAGATCAGGAAGCGATACGGTGTAGCGCCAATCATCAGCTCAACAAGTTTCATATGATTCAGAGCAAAGTCAGATGTTTGGGGACGCTCGGCCACACCTGCTGCTGGAAGGCTGTTCTGGTGCCTCCCTTCTCAGTACCACAGGGCAAATCTACGCAGATGGATGCAACCGCGCGTTTGCTTGGCCCACACTTCGAGCCAGCTGCGTGCAAACTGCAGTCCAGAAGGCACGTAACTACATCAGCGCTGACTGTGCCTGCTAGGGAGGTAGGGGCTCAAGCCCAGGGCTGTGCTGTCACCAACAGCTCCCATCCTTCAGAGGAAGAACATGTTAGAGCAACGTGGAGGGTGTGTTGGCTTGAAAGTAGAAGTTCCTATGTCGGTTCCTCTAGGCAAGCTCATTATTCACTAAGGCTAAATGTGCCACAAGTCATAATTTTTTCATAAATATGGTTACCATGAACACTTCAAAGTGCTCCACAGTGCATTCAAGTATTGAGGTTCTTTCCAGATAAAATGTAGTGGGTGGCTGTATATTTACCAGGGAATGATGCTTGGCCTTGGTCAGTTTTAATGCATAGGTAGATTTCTGCCTATGCATAGTCAAGGATTTCAAGCATTTCTACACTTAAAGTTATTCCATCACTTTAAATGATAAATCGTCCTGTCTAAATTGCTAAAAATGAATCAACATGACAGAATAGTACAAACATATGAGATATTGGTTTCTTAGTAAAATATCTCTTAAAGTTGTTAAATATGCTATTATATGAAGCCTTACACTTTTATCTATAAATAATGCAGTGGAATGAATATAAAAATCTTATCATAAACAGAGTAGAATAAATTAAATGATAAACAGATATCATGTTGAGAATATAACTGTCTATTTTTTGTACTCATTGGTTATATCTAGTAAAACAATGATCATACTAATTTTTTGACAGCAAAGCCTTTTTCATTTAGAAATGCATTACAGAGCAAGTATTTAAAATTTTCAAATAATTACTTGAAGTGCTTTTATTGTTTTCAAAATGAACAAAAGCTGCAGTAGAAAAACACCCACACAGAAACCAGGAGAAATTAATTCCTGCCTCAGTTAACACTTTAAGAAGAAAGGAAGTCTACCCCTGCTACAAGTATTTCCACTGGCAGAGAAGCGAGCTCAAGGAGGTAGTTTCAATGGTTAATAGCACTTGATTTTTAGAAACACATCTTATTTTTACTTGAATTTGTCCAGTTTCAGTTTCTGGTCACTGGGATGTTTCATGCGGGCAGCTCACACCTGCCTGTCACCGGTTTGCCTAGGCGCAGATTAGCTGCGACGTGGACGCCGAGGGACCAAACCTGGCTCTGCAAGAAACCAGCTTGAGCCAGACCACCAGCTCAGACCACTGCTTCAAGGGATCATCTCATTTCTCCACGTCTCTGAGGAATCCTGCTCTCCCGTTATTTCAGACAAGAGCAGGCAGACCAGGTTTTCCTATTCTTTAACCATTCCTGCAGCTCTTCTTTCAGTCTTCCCAAACTGTCAATATTATTTTTTTAATTCAGGTCTTACCTGATATTCCTCCTTTTTATACATTCACAGATTAATATTAGCTCTTGTGGCTACTTGCCCAGTAGGCTGCAGTGGGATATCACGGTCAGTTGGCTTTCCATCATACAGCTGCAGCACTTCCAGGTTTCCTATTTCCTGAGATGCTATGCAATGACCTGTAAAAATGCCCCACCTGCTCTCCATATCCATTTGTGTAACTGTAACAAAAATACAAGAAGTTGTATCCAAATCACCAAAGAATTCAGTTACTCTTTGTTTTTTTCCAGCATCTTTAGAATTGGTTGGTACCCTAACATTTGCTCAGTCAACACTAGTTGTCCAAAGACCTCTAATGGGAGCATACAAGACCATATTCTTATTAAAATTCCTCCTAGTTACTCCAAGAACAAAAAAAAATTCTGCAGCATCACAGAGAATATGATCTCCATTAGCTGAACTCCTCCCCAAAAGAGAACAGAAATATGTAATAAGCAATTCTGTCTTTTCCAGAGTAAAATTAACTTATTCAACCCATTGCACCTAAAGTAGTCCAGTACCATTGTCAGACAATTCAGATAACTAGAACTCCTGGTCTTTCCAGATTTGTTCCATTTGCCTTTTGCCATTCCCTAATTTTTCTGATTGTTTCTTAATTCTTACTTTATGATCTTCCACAATACTTACAGAGAATGCTTTTTTTTTTTTTGATCACTGGATTGGGGGTTTGGCATCCTGTGAAATGCACTTGAATGGCTCCTAATTGTTATTTTCATTGTTCTGTTCAAATCCTCTCTCCACCTGAATTTGCTTACATTTGGGTTTTGAGCTTTTGGAAACTTCCCTGTAAACCACCAAGTATGACTGTTCTTTGGTATGTTCATTACACAGACCATATGAATATAATGCACATATATAGTAGACACCAGCTAATTATGCATCTTGAGTTTTCTTTAAAACTTTGGTCTAAGACTGTTCAAGATAATTTGCTACAGAAAAGCAGACTGAAGCCTTACAGTCCACCAGTGAATCATTTACTTGCTGGGGCTGGAGTTAAACAGCAGCTTTTCTTAGCTAGGAAATAGTCTAAAAATAGTGAGAGCAATGCTGATGCCTAGTGGTAAAGAATGAAATAGTCACAGGATCATGAAGAGGAAGCCAAAGATGCATCCTAAAAAAGAAAGTGGAGGGAATGTAAGAGCCCTAAAAGCAGAAAGATATAGCAAAGAGTGTGAATCACTATGTTTCTGTGGTGACTGGACAAGTAGGACAACATCTCAGAGAAATAAAATTAAACTAAACTGAATCTTTGATTTCAACTTATTTAAAGCCGACAGATTTCCTTCAAAAATAAATTCAGCTTTGTGAGATTTCCTCCTTAATTCTTTACTTTACAATATTTGAAAAATTAACAACCTCATGAAAATTCCGGTTTGGGTTGGAGAAAGGACAGCTACAATGATATGTCTTGGGACTTAAATGAAACAAATGCTTAATTTATGACAGTATTTTCTCACATTTATTATTAAGTGAAGATCAAGTTTTGGACAAGAGAAAATTAAGCCCTTGGAGGCAGCAGCACTCAAACATAGATATACTAGATGATTAATAAACTTTGCAGCCTTTTTGTTTAGTAAGGTAGGAAAGAGGTAATTGGTGAATTAATCCAAAGGTTCTTACTGTCAAAATCTTTCCTTTTTGTGTGTGTTGAAAAAAATGGAAAATCTCAATTGGCAGAAAAATGCTGGTGAAAGTAGACAAGGATACAAAGAAGGTCTGACTGTGTAGCAATGGGATTTGATAAAAGGCTAAAGAGTGTTATCACGAAACAAAAACCTGTCTCATCATAAGAAAAACTAATGACAAGCAGATGACTTGAAAAATCAGTGACAAAAAGACATACAAATACGTATGACTTTCAGCAAGAGAAATTATTTGGGAATCCAAAAAAAATATGAAGGAATTCACTATGGAATGGTGGATTTCTACCAGAAAAAGGATAAAATTTTGCAAAATCAATTTTAAAATGTTCAAGTCTAAGGCTGATAAGGTTATTCCCAACTTCTTTGGAACAACAGCAAAAAAGCATCCATGAGCCTACAAATTTCTAGTCTTCTTACTGCCAAGAGATCACAAAACATTCAAGGTCTTACTATTCCTTCATGAGACCTTTACATACAAAGAACAAAACAGGGAAAAAATTCAACAACCTGGCTTTTAGTGGGACATATAGGGCTACCAAAGCCTGGCTTTTCAAATTGAGGCTTTGCAAAATCATGAAATCACTATTTATCTGAAGCACCAGGACATGGATAAGTGTGAGTGGAAATCTGAAAGGACAAATGTATAGAAAATCCCCTCAGACAACTTTCTTCTCACTTCCTTCAGGAAAACTGACTGTATTTCTAACCAGAGGCTGTCCAAGGTTCGTTATAAGACATTAAGCAACGTTTCCCCCATTAAACAAGCTCACCCAGGGAAGGGTCTTCCTGCCCCCTCCAGCACTGCCGTGGGTGAAGCCTGAGTGGCAGCTGCCCTCCGAAGGGTGCTCACCTCTCGGGCAGGTAACGTGGCACTGGCTGAATCAGAAGAGGTCTTGGTCTCACACAGGTCAGTAAGAGTGCCTCAGCTAAAGTCCTTCAAAATCCACAACAAAATCTGTCCAACATAAGGAAGCTTGGTGGGCTAGGAAGTACAAGCAGAAGATGAGATTGGACGTGTGTCTTAATGAGTGTTTGAGGTTACCTCCACTTAAAACTCTGGAGGCAGGTTGTATTTACAGCCGAATGGTTACTTGCCAGTAACCATCTGGACAGCGTCCTTTCATTTTCATCAAGCTATGAAGCCACAAGCCTTTCTTTTTTTGATTCATGTCCTTTCAGGTTATTGTAGCACATGCCATATGAGTCAGCATCCTTCATCTATCAAGAGCCAAGGCAGGTACGAAATGCAACATTAAAAGCTTCATGCCGAGATTATATATTACACCAGATTTCTTTCAACAACAACAGTGGTTTCTGCTATCGACATAAATATCTGTATTTAAGTACAAAAGCATTAGGATTTAAAAAGGCCAGATTGTCATGCTGAAATGTCTAATGGCTAAATCATGTGAGAAATTCATACAAACATGTGTGAGCCAAATTTTTTCAAAAGAAACTGGTTGCTACTGAAGTATGAGTACATAACTAAAGTTATTAGATGTGAGATGTAATTGTGAATATAGATTTTTGTGTGCTTATATAATGTGTCAATATCTTTAAAATATATTATTTTCTAGAGTTCCCATTTTTCTTTACATCTACTTTCAGCAGACTTGTGACAATAGAGAAAAAACACAGAAAATGATTGAATTATTTGCTTATAAAATACCATACCAATTCTAAGAAAAAGTTGTCATTTCAGCAATTATTTCGGCTCCTGCTCCAATTACATGATCATTTTCTCATCAGTAATCCTCTTAAGAAGACTTCATCAAGTGGTTGTATTTTTCTTCCCTGACTGGGTCCCTTAGCTATCATGCAGCACCATCTGGTGGACATTTTTTTCCTCCCTGTGATACCGGCTTGCCTTTTTTTCCCTGGAATAATTTGACTCCCAGGTGAAGGCAGAGCAGAATTTGCTGAGGGCTGGGTGAGATCCAGGTTCTCACGGGCTCTAATCTGGGCCAGTACTAGTTCCCAATGTGTCTCTTGGAAAGTTACTTACCTTCTTTGCCTCAATTTACGTGTTTAAGATTAATTAAGTAAAAGCTAATTTTTGTTTAGTTTCACAGCATTATTTCAAAATAGTTCAGTTGATTTAAAATAATAGGATCTGCCCTGCTTTCTACAAAGAGGTACAAGCATGCAGAGTAGTATTTAAATATTTATTCCTATTGGGAGGAGAGGGGGAGGAATACTTCCTTTTACAGTTTACAAGACATTGCATGTCAAAGTTAGTCACATATGCGACATGAATAAAAAATTAGCAAAGAACTTTCCAACAGGGCATGCATATATTCTGGAACATGTAAGCATAATCCCAGTCATGAGCCTTTTTCCACCACCCATTTGTTACGATACAGACACCAGCTTTCATCTGCCACAGGAAATCCTTTCTGTAATCTTGGCACCAGATGTCACCAGCTGCCTAATCAAAAACTGCAACTTTGCAGAGAGAAACCACTCAACTGTTGGGCATGCCACACGTTTAGACACAGTGAAGAGCCTGACCCCTACTAAATGTTGTTTTGCTACTCACAAAGGAATATATTCAGTGTGCACCAAATCCCTTTACAAACCCTTTAATCTTTCCACATTATTAAGGAGAATAAACCTAATGTAGTCTAGAAGGGAATAGGATGGGAGACTTGGCAACATGCTGGAAAAGTGCTTAGAAATAGTAAGCCAGCAAAAGATATAATCTATCTGCATTAATGAGAGGGGACTAAAAGTGTCAGGATTATTCTGTTTGGGGTACTATGCAAATGGACAAGGAAAGTTTCGTCCCCCAGTCCCGCATTTCTAGGGGCTCGATTGCTCACCAGAGTTTTACTTTAAGATCAATTAAGCCAGAAATTATTTCACCTCCCTCTGCTGCTGCTCGTTCCTGCAGCTACCTCAACCTCTCCTTCTGCTGGCAAAAGCAATTATGAGGCCAAACTGGTCTGGGGAGCTTATTGCTTCCTGCTGCAGTTGGACCATTTTCAACTTGGATTAAGTCCCCGGTTCAGTTTCCCGCACAGCCAACACAAACTCATGCTGGCACAAGAGAGCTTGCAGAGACAGGACAAGAAATTCCCTATACATGGATAATAAACTGGTAACACACACGTCAACGTGAGAAATTTGGACAGGATGACATGGATCAGTAACGGAAGCACCTAAGCATCTTTCTCTCTGGTCTCTCCTAGTCACATTCATCACACCAACAAACCCAAACCTATTCCAAGAATGAATGTTTAAAGCTTCTACTACAAAATTTTAGTTCTGATACACGATGTGCATTTTTATTATATTATTTGCATGAAACAAAAGTATTATTTGATCAATTAATTTGCCTTGAAAAAAAATTACATAAGTTCAGTCACAAATTGCTGCCAAAAATGCCTGGCATACCCCAATCTCCTTAAGAAAAAGGGAAATATTTTAGAAAAAACTTAAAACAGAAAAAGTCTAAAGATAGGTTTTGACACATTACATTTCTAAAAATAATGCTGGGAACAAATCCTTTTCCCTCAGCCAAGGTTGACTGAGTTGCTGTAAAAAGTAAGGCCACATCACATCAGGGCTCTAACTACAAGTATACATTAATAATGTACTTAAATCTAAAAGCAAAACTAAACAGCAAATGTGGTCATGGAACATTAAAGATTATGGATGGACATGATATATGCTCCTCGGCAGCCATCTTTCTATCTGAGGTTGCCAAAAGAAGCCCTAGAACATATTTTGGGCTTCAAGAAGGCTGAAAGAAAATCAGTCATATAAAAAAGAGAAGGCAGATTCAGAAAAAGGAAAATTGTCAGGAACCAGTTCTTGAACAATGTTCCAAATAGTCTCACACCTTCAGAGATTACACAACTCTTTTTGATTTATAGCATATGCTATAAGATATAAAAGCATCCTAAGAACTTGCATGTGCAGTTCCCTAGGGGAAAGGAGGTGCTTGGGGACCAAAGAGGAGCAGCAACTACCTCTAAGAGCTGAAGGCTGGAGCGAGAAGTTGGGCCATGGATGTTGTTCAGGAAATACCTTCCCCTCAGTTTCGCTAACTTGGTACCTTGCTGCTGATCTGGCTTTAGAGATCTCGCCATCAGACTCACTGTTCAAGGCCCTCGCAACAGGGAAAGCCTGGTTTGGGACCAGACCCTTAGCTACCTGTGGCAGCTACTACACAAACCAAGGAAATCCATGGGGATATAGAACAAAAAAATTGAAGAGCTGGAAAAAAAATTTAAAAGCATATAATGAAATACATGAGCAAATAGAAAGAATAATTATTAACCCTAGGGTAGCCACATACTTTTTTGAGATGCATTGCTTTTCCTATATAGATTTGGAGTCCATTTTTTGTATTTCTTGTAGTTTAAAACCTGTGCTCCTTAGTACCAAATTTTTGTGGGCATCTCTGGCTAATGGCACCATCCTTTGTGATGCACCCAAGGACATGGAGAGTGGGAGGTCTTAAGTACTGCTCTGCTTATGATGTTTTGATGTGGTTGAGATGTTATGGTAAAAAAGACCACACAGACCCAGTCAGAGGACCAGGGGGCATGTGGTGGACTGTATCCAGATAGCAGGAAAAAATTATTTTTTCCGTAAATTATTATAAGAATAAGACATCCTGTTACTAACTAAGAGTCCCTCACACAACCAGCAAAAGAAAGTAGAGACTTAAGTGATGGCAGAAGTCAGAAATCAGAAAATGACAGGCTTAATATTAATACAACCTGTTTTGAAGACTTCTGAATGTAGATCAGTGCAGAACAGACTGCTTTCTTACATACACTTTGTGCTCTAAGGAAAACTAAAATTGGGATTTTTATCTGATAAAAAAATATGTTGTCTTGACAACCTTCACTCAGTTTAAAACTGGCTTCTCTTCTTTTGGTAACTTTGGAGGCATAAGAACATTTTAAAACCAAGAAAAGTTTCTCCTCCAATTGTTTGTACCAGTTTAACCAAAGTGCAATTAAACCAAATTTTAATTTCGTTCAATGTGGCTGATATTTGTGAATTGGACCTAATATATCCATTTTAATTTATTTGCAACCAGCCAGCAGTGCAGTTTAAGTTATTAATGAACATGCCCCTGGGTGTCATGCATTAAGCCTCAGATCATGGCTGTTGTGTGCTCTCATTTATATCTGAAAGACAATTACCATGATATTGACACAAAGAAACTTAAAAAAGCCCCTGATTGATACAAGAAGCAGGTATAATAGACAAGCATAACATAAAAATTAAGATACTTTTAAAAAACCTCTGTTGTGTTCCCTGTTATACTTCTCTTTCATTTTTCTGTTATTATATTTATCATTTAATTGATGCATGTTTCACTACTTTGCCTTTTATCTCCATTTTCCAAATCAGACATTTCTTATGAAATCACTATCACACATGAATTTATTCACAGCATCTTTATGGAAGGGACATGGTGAAATTAAAGACTAGTTTGGCTCACTATAAAAGAATATTTATCAGCACTCTGCAGTTGTCTGTTCATTACAACCGGACACAAAACCCAAAAGTCAGCTGGAGGATTCCAGTTAATATCAGTAGGGTTTAGACCTGATTGTCAATGAAGCTAAATAAAATCCAAAGAAAATTAACAAAGACAGATAGATCAGCTTATCTATAATACCTAGCAGTATTATAGCCAGGTCTGATTGTCCAATTTAAACCAGCTATTTAAAGAAAACTTTACCTTAGAAAGTTGCATATTGCACAGTATTTTTCATATAACAAATCTGCAAGAATATGATTGAAAACCTGCAAGAAAAAAAATTAAAGCTATAGCCCTGGAGAAAAGTGCAGTGTAAGTAACCAAATATCAGTAAATTTGACGATAGAAAAGCTGGTGTCAGGTTCCTGGTATGTGTTAATTAGTTTTAATGTTGATTGTTCAAAGACAATGATACTGTAAAATCATAAGGCCAGTTCTTTGACAGTATTTAGGCACCTGAAGATGTAAATGGGTACCTAGCAGTACATTAAAAATGTGTATTTAAACCCGAAGTACTTTCACAAACTTTACTCCTAAGTTTGTGTGTAGAAAGCCAAGATTACCTCAGCTAGATCATGTTTATCCATGTGCCTACTGACCCTTCCAAGGAGCCTCAAGACTTCTGGGGGGCAGGACTTACCTTTACAAAAGCCACACTGGTTCTTCTCCACTGTATCATATTTACCCATTAATCTATCCATTGTCCTTAGAGTTTTTTTAAAAAAATCCTATATTCTTAGGATTTCTATGTATTCTACACATATGTAGACTTCTGTAATGTGTCACTTATTTTATATTATAAGCTAATTTAGACTGTAAGTTCATCAGGTCACTATTTGTCTCTTACACAACAGTCAGTGCTTAACAAGTAACAAATAAAAGTAATATAGCATGAGAAATCACTGCATATCTCCTTTAAGCTAATTTTCTGGTTTTTTAATTTCTAGTGGATTAAAAACATCCAGAAAGACTCAAATGTTTTTGATGACATAAGAAACAATATAACATACCATTCTTATATGAAAGTGAATTAAATTGTGTGAGGGCAATACCCCCACTGGATGAGAAGGATGAGAAAGATTGGGAATCTGTTGTGCAGCCATCCATGCCATAAACCGAGCTCCTTCTGTTCAAGTGTCTCTAGACGCACCAGTGGGGACAAAGTGGCAGTTCTTCTCAGTGTGTCACTTGCACTCTGGGCGATATGATATCAGGGAGACCAAGCACTGGGTAACCACCACCTGCAGACTAGATGTACCCAGGAAGGGTTTGAAAATCAACAATTTTCAGAAGGAAAAACCATAATTACTCCATTTTACAGAAGATGAAAGAGATGTACAGTATTAAAAGGCTTGTTCAAGATGACAGTATAATGCCAGCATTAAAATTTGGAAGTTCCTGAATGGCCAGTCCCTTTTCAGTCTATTTTGCTGATTTTCTGCCTTAGTTCATTCATGATCTATATGCTTTTACCTTTAGAACAAAACTACACTGAGCTCTGACTGATCTCACACAGCAAAACATACATGTAACTCCATTTGCCTTCACAGGTGTTACAAAAACACACCTAAGTGAAAGAGATGGCTTACACACAAGGTTTAGGTTTTGTTCGCAAGGATGCTGCAATGAAAACACATGACTCAGCTTGAACCTTGCTGGTGAAAGCTTGCGTGCAGTCATTCACTCTCAGATTGAAAGAGGACCTATTCCAGACAAGAGGGTGTATCCATCCTAAAAGTACACAGAGAAGTTCTCACATGAATATCCTTTATGAATAGAGTTGTGTTCTTGTAAGAAAAGTATGTAAGAGCTTGAATGTCTAGAAAGAAGAAACCTCTCTCCGTGGAGGGGATCTACACAGCATACCATGGGAAAATCCACCCAGGGTCTGTCTGATGCTGCACAAATGCAGGGTGCCCAGCCTCTGAAGGGGATTTGCTCAGTATCTATATTCCTCTTTTTATTATGTCTTATTAAAGAGCTATTTTATTAAGTCTTTGTTGTCAGGCATGTCTTACTGAGACCCAGAAAGGACACTGCACCGTCTCTTTCTCACCTCCCCACCTCTGCTGCTGGTGAATCCTCTGAAGAACAGAGGATGTACAGGTGAGTTTACACTGATTTAAGTAAAACTGTGAATTAAGATATAACTTTGGTTTCAACTTGTGCCAGGAATTCTTTAACTCAAAATCTACCTCTAAATCTGATATCCGAGTCATTGCACCTTTCACTGCCCATTTTTTTCATCTAATGAAAGGAACACCCAGCTACCTGCCTAAAAAGCTACTGTTTAAAAAAATGTTGAAACGTATACTGAAGATGCGAGGTACTATGAAGCACAAAACATTGTCACTGAAAACTCTTGGGGCACATATGTCAGTCTGGAAGCTGCCACTCAATAATCTCCTGAAACCGTAAATAGAGCATCATGTTGCCTTCTGAAGTAACTTCACAGGTTTTGGAAGACCCCTCAAGCCCTTCACACTTGGTTTGCTTCTCCAGTTACGAACTTCTTCAAAGACAACCTAGCCTAGAGGTGAAAGCACTGCACCAAGTAATTAAAGAACGAAAACTAAGAAACAAAGCCTTAATTTAAAGTGCAAGTGGAAGCTCCACATTTACCCCTGCCAGGGACAGCCCGTGTGCCCGGCAGCAGGGCATGCCTTTAGTAAGACAGAACCTTTACTTTAAAAATGTGCCATCAGATCTATTAGGGAAAGCATCAATAATTAAAGTTAATGCCTGGAAACTGGCATCAGCTACGGGCATGATGACTCAACCTCTTGGAGATCCATTCATTACATTCAACTACAAAGGCTAGAAGTTATAAAAAATGCATGAATAAATTCTTTAAGTATTAACACGCTACTTCTCTCACTGTTTGTTCTGAGCGAGGTGGCGCTGCTCTGACTTTCTCTGCAGCTTCTTTTCACTTAAATGACCTTAGATTATTGTAGCTGTCTCTCAGGATTAAACAAATTACTCTCTTTAAAATGTATTATTGAAGGTTCCTACTTTGTAAGAGAGAAAATGCTTTCTGGCATACTCTCTTCACACTCATTACAAAATGTTAGATTTCACAGCAAAGTTTATAATCTTAAATATAAGTATTTTGAGCTAGATAGGCCATTTGCTAAATTCACTTCTGGGCCTGGCAAAATTAAGTAAAAGCAGCCTAAGAACTACAGGAGAGACCCCTATTTTGTGTCTCCAGACCTCACCAAGCTAAAGCAGGTAGACACAGTAAAGCAGTTCCACAGCATATCTTTTGGTCAGAGGTGGTAGCACTCAAGTATCTTCCACATTAAATTCACAACAGTAACAAATAAAAACAAATTCATGGGGACGTGGGCACTTCTCATGGCGTAGAGTGAAAACTCTTTTTGTTCTGTGATTTTTGGGTTTAAGTTTCTAGATTGCATTCATTTCCATATTTTGCTTAAATTTGGTTTTAGGGTGATTTATTTCAAGATTCCTCATTGATGGGTTGGTTTTGGTGGGTTTTTTTCTCTGCGGTAGGGTTCGGCTGGAGTTTATAAATTCACAGATTCACGGATTGTCAGGAATAACTCTCCACTTCCTTCTGCACTTGAACTTTTCTTTGCAGAGCAAGTGGACTCAGTAGCATTTTGCAGATGAAAGAAGAGCCAGATGTTTCAAAGAAAGAGAGCTTGAACCTTGCTGTTTCTGGCTCTGCAGCCAAATATCCAGAAATTGCAAGCTACCTGTCATTCTTTCCCAAAAAGGTACTCTTTAAAAAAAAAGAAACAGATTACTTGGCATCTGGGTAGTAAGTAACTGAAGTAGTTACAGGTGTATTATATTACTTAATCCAAGCTAGAAAGAGAAATCTGGACTTTACAGGAAATAAATGTCTTGACTTAGAAGGCTTATCATGAAAATTTCACTTTTTAAAAATCATCACAATGTTTAAATACTGCTACCAAGTTTCAAAAAGGTGTAGTTCTTCAGCTCACATACCACTGCTGTTGTCCTAGGTTTTATGGACCACCCATATCTTAAGTGTCTCAAGTGCAGACTTGACCATTATTTGCCATCGGCCATTATCCTACCAGCTAAATGCTATACCATCTTTTTGTTATCCCTTAGTACATCCATGAATCAATCACTGCCAGTATACTGCAGTAAATATATTTTTTTTCAAGTATGCATACAATGGGTTGGATTTTTAAATCCCATTTACATCCTTCTCTGCAAAATTATGGGGTTGAATCCTGTGACAGTTTGAGAAAAGCTTGCCAGCTCTGTAAAGCACTGAACTCTCAGTTCCCACTGAAATTAACGATGGTTGAAAAACACCGAGCACATCCCAGCCTCACAGAGTCAGGCCCAGAAAGCAGCGCAGGGGGAATTTCTTCTCCACAAAACAGGCAGCTGAGAATATAACCAAAAGGCTTCCTATAATGCCTTAACAATTCACTACTTCTGGTAACAGCAGCAAGAATCTCACATCAGAGTTAATTTTGACAAAGGCAAATGTAGCAGTGTGCTGTCTGACTCAAAGCCCCTTGACGAAAGCACATTACTGCAGCACTTCCAGCAAGTGGGGAATTGCATAAAGTGTGGTTATGGCCACAAAAGTGACTATGTAGGAATGATACCTTCATAACACACAATACTGATCTTACATACTGGTGTAAGCTGCTACAACGCAGTTGTTTATCTTATCAGTAAAAATGCAAAGGCACTGTGTTTTGACTACTGTTAATACTATGGAATGAAACCAGTTACAGAAGAATATAA
Source organism: Haliaeetus leucocephalus (assembly GCF_000737465.1). Taxonomy (NCBI): domain Eukaryota; kingdom Metazoa; phylum Chordata; class Aves; order Accipitriformes; family Accipitridae; genus Haliaeetus; species Haliaeetus leucocephalus. The sequence continues at coordinate 8,319,799 of NW_010972875.1, forward strand.
AAGATTCTTTTTTGAGTCAACCTGTTCATATTTTAAAATAAATTCCAAACACATATTTTTTACCATAAGGTGTGTATGTCTGTAAGATACATAGCTAGGTATTTATCATAGCTATAACTGACATAACTTAATTAGGGACAGTTACCCCAGCAAAAAAAAAAGTAATTTTATAGACAGATTTCCATGCCAACTTTCCAGACTGACAGTAAAAAATAATACATTTTCATCCAGAAACTAAGCTAAATGCTGAGGTTTCTTATCAATACCAAAACTGAACAGCTACCATTACTTCCACAGTCTGTTATGTAGTTACTAATCTAGTCAGTAGACAAGTAACACCCACTGCATGAAAAGGTGACCGTGCAGCCCAGAAATGGCTTTACAACTGACATTAAAAACGTGAGAGTTACAAATTCCATGTTCATAATATGTCTTTAAAACAGAACTACATTTTAGTTCAGCATGTTAGAGTTTTATTTTGATGAATCTCATAAGACTTCTATGAATTTTTTTCACTTAATTCCTGAAGAATTCACATCAGCAATCTACACAGCTGATTAATAAACTGTTGCAACATTTACTGCAGTAACTAACTGATAATTCAATCTAATTAAACTGTACACCTTACTGCATTTAATAGCAATAAGAATGATAAGCCATTTAAAGCTACAGAAGATTGGCATTTAGCATTAGAGGCAGACACTGTCTGACCTTCATGTGACTAACTATAGGAGAATCCAGAGCCCAAGCTAAGCACATAATTTCTTTAGAGAACATTTGGAGTCAAAATAGGATTAAGTAATATCCTATTTCGACCCCAAAGGGATTTCGTCTGTACTTTGAAATCCCTTTAGAGGACTGTTCTACACCCTGGGTGAGTGCTTTGGCCAGGAGGAAAAGGGCTGCCTCTGGGGGTGGGGGAGGGCAAAGGGGTTTAGGGATCAGTACTTCGGTACCTAGAATCACAAAAGATACGGCACATCTGGGTATCAGCCCAGAGGGCAGAAAATTGTCGCACTATCACGATGTGGTCAGTACCACAACTCTGACACCAAATTAGTTGCCTATCCTGACAGTTTTCTCTTATTCCTTATGCAAAAAAGTCCAGTGAAAGTGGTTCTAAAATCCTTCCTAGGATCAAGTTCTTATGCTTCACTATCTTTATAATGAGTTTTTCAGATCTAATGAAAATCTTCTTGCTGCACAGTTTGTTTTGTCCATTGTAGGTATGACATGAACAACAATTTCATCACCCTCCTCTTCACAGAAACCTTCTATACACTGACAGTTCTATTAGTCTATGGAGGAAAAACAATGAGAGGGTGAAACAACTTTTCTCCTCAACAATCTGATTTTCTAAATCTCTGACAATAGTTTTGCGGACCCTTGGGATTCCTCCTTCCTATTATTTAAATGTGGATCCCAAACTAGATGGTTGCTCCAGGCACCTGTAATCTCCAGGAATGCCTTCAGGGTTTGTGTATCACAGCTGAGGAAAGGATGTTCTTGCAGTGCTTACAGTTGAACATGAGCCAGCAACATGCCCTTGCTGCAAGGGCAGCAAATGGTATCCTGGGCTGTGTTAGAGAAAGTACTGCCAGAAGGTCAAGGGAGGTGATCCTTCCCATCTGCTTGGCATTGGTGAGGTCACACCTGGAGTACTGTGTCCAATGCTGGGATCCTTACTACAACAGAGACCTGGACATACTGGGGAGAGTCCACCAAAGGGCCATGAAGATGATTAGAGGGACTGGAGCACCTCTCCTATGAGGAGAGGCTGAGAGAGCTGGGACTGTTTAGCCTGGAGAAGAGAAGGTGCTGGGGGAATCTTACTAATATGTATAAATATCTGAAGGGAGGGTGTAAAGAAGATAGAGCCAGACTTCTCAGCAGTGCCCAGTGACAGGACCAGAGGCAGCGGGCACAAACTGAAACACGGGAGGTTCCCTCTGAACATCAGGAAACACTTCTTCACTGTGAGGGTGACCGAACACTGGCACAGGTTGCCCAAGGGGGTTGTGGAGTGTCCATCCATGGAGATATTCAAAAGCCATCTGGACATGGTCCTGGGCAACCGGCTATCGGTGGCCCTGCTTGAACAGAGGAGTTGGACAAGATGACCTCCAGAGGTGCCTTCCAACCTCAGCTGTTCTGTGATTCTGTGGTAACAATTTTATATAAATTTTGTTTCACAGAGACTTAGTATAAAAGAAACCAAATTTGATCTTTGCCTCAATATTACAGAATCTTCATTGCAATTGGTATCAGCTGTTACTGGACAGTGCTGACCATTATATAGCAAAATATTTCAAAAGGGGGAGTTTACAGCAAATGCCACTGCTTTGAGATCTCTACAATATATCTGTTGACCATAGTTGCCATTGCTAAAATACTGAAGAAGTTCATCCATGTTTTTTATTTCTGTGCCACTTTTTATTAATGCAAGAGGTGAAAAAAAGAAAACATTTACAAGAGCTACCCCCATACTGGACCTCCAAAGCCCAAGAGCTGAGAAGGCTTTAAAACTTTTTTTCTGTATTCCATTACGTAGTTCACCTTAAGTAGACAAACTCTTACAGTTTAAACTTCAATCTTTCTTTATAAAACAAAGAACGACAAGCCTGCTGACTCTGTGATATTAATTATGCATAAAAATGTAGATGGACATCCACCATGTGAGTAGGAGATACTGTCCCTGTTTTGGAGGGCATTTCCACCACCAAAATATGTATACTGAAATTCAAAAGGAGCAAAGAAAAGCAGAAGAAACATCCCTTTAAAATGGCTAGACTACTGTTGTCTAACTATGGACATCTGCAAATGTAACAAAAAAGTTATTGTAAAAAGTTATGTTTTTCTCAAGGCTACTTAAAATTTTAAAATGTATCTGTCATTATAATGGGAGTTCCAAAGAAGACAGAGGGCTTAGCGGTTCTGGAAGATGGTTACTGTCCCCAAATGGACCACTCAAAACAGATGCCTTTTAGACCCAGCCAAAATAACTGGGCAGGTAGTAGCAGATGGAGATGTCGAGGAGATGGGTTTTCTCCTGGATATATTTAGTGCAAAACAGAGCTCTGCAGAAATGAAATCATACCTGTCTTCCAAATACACAGACCTAGTTTGTCCTTTGTAGAAAGTGATTTACAGTTCTATGTGGGCCAATATCTGGCTTTTGAGCTACTACGTGGCTCTCAAACTAACCAAGGCAGCTTCCCTCTGGGAGCTACAATATGAAAAGACAGGTGAGGATTGTCTTGACCTGGAGGAGAAGAGCCACTAGGCATTTTCAGTGTTAACTGTGGTGCACTACTTAAGACAAGATGTTTACCCACCCTCTTCATCTGCAAAGGAAAGCTGTACAAGTACTGTTGTCTTCTGGGTTATCTTCTCCCTCACTACCCAGTTTTCCAAGGTTTATGAGATGTTTCTTTCCATGGCTGATCACGCAAAGATTTTGACATTCAGGTCGTAGAATCAGAAATGTTATCTGCCTTTGAAATAGCTAATACTAAGGGAGTGAATTAATAAAAATATGATCTTTTGTCTCAGGACACAGGATGCTTTCCCATGCTCATCCCTATCACATGATGAAATGGGAGAATTCTCATCCTTTGGTCTTTTGAGCAGCCCTGCCTCAAACAGCCCTTTCAAATCAGAAATTAATCCAACAACTTTGAATCTTAGAGCAAAACACCGAAAAATTTCTTCTGGTTTAGTAAGTATGACATTCCCCAAAATGCAAATTCACTACTTTTGAAAAGAAGAGGGGGACGCAAAAAGACAGTTTGCTTGCTTTGTGCCTCAAGGTCTTCACAAAATTTCCATGATCTTCTTTGGATTTTCTGCAAGCTCTTCCACTCCCTGGATGCAGCTTACTTTCCTGTTTCCTCATCTACTTGTTTCTTTCCTTCCCATACATATTCACACACACATGCAAACTAACAGCACTGAAAAATGTGAATTCTACTGCTGAGTAAGATGAAGAGTGAAAACAGAAGAAACACTGATACATTGAGAGGCTATATGAACCATTACTTACTAGGAATACTATAAAGTCTCCCAATCTTAAAAAAATAAATTCTTTATATGGGATACTAACTCTCTCTGCCTATAAGTGCCCATTCAAACTCAGTGAAAATCTCTTGTTAAGGCCAAGTAATAACACTCTCTGGGAAATCACACGCACAGTCCACATCAGCACCATTTCATTCATTGTTTCCACTTGTAGTTGATTATTCTTCTCAGTGAAGAAAAGTCAGTGGGTTAATTATGCTCCCTCTCTCCATTCCTCTCTACAATATTTACATATAGAACAACACCTCTTACACATAATTTCTTTAACAGGGTATTCTGCAGCATAGGAGATTATTATATCACATTTACTACTTTCACAGTTTTTGGAAGAACAAGAAACTAGATTTTGATGTTTTGGCTAAGTTTAAAAAAAAAAAAAATCCACAAAACTATGGCCATCATGAACCAATACACTTTGCTAAAACATATAGAATGTTTCCTTTGACATTTTCAAATTGAGTTGCATTATTGTAATGTAGCTTGGCCATTATTCGGAGCCTGATTTATCTCTGCAAATATTAAATATTGACTTTTATTTGCTTAGTAATGACAAAAGAGTCTGATTAAAAATACTTAACCTTTTATACCCATCTAGAACCATTATTTGATTCCATTAAATAATTCTGTGAAGTCTCTCCTTGCTTTCCCGTGTATGTCATTAAACACACCAACAACCAAAAGCACTTCTGGGCTATCATTGAAGACCACAAAGTATCCTACAGATACATGGCAATGTTCTAATAGGGTCAGTAAGTTCCCCCATTTCTCCATTCTCACCAGAGGCAAATCAAGTTTCTTACTTCAAAGTTCCCTACAGAGAACATAATCAATTAACTCCAGTGCCTGGCACACCATGATATAAAACCTACTGCTTTCATTACAACAGGAATACACTGGGTAAATAGCATTAGAAAACTACTTAGAGAGACTTCTAGCCTCAGGGACTCATCCTTTGAATGAAGACTAGGTCACTTAAAAGTGCCTCCAGTACATAATTTAGAAATATAAAAAGAATCCTGGAATGGGCAATAAAAATTGTTCCTTATTCGTAATCTTAAAAAAAACCTTAAATGTTCAGCTTTATCTCTAAAAATACTTCTACATCAAATTGTAGTGCAGATGGCATACAAATTAGATCTTGTCTTCTATAAATCAGCTAGTTGTATACTACCTCGTCCTGTCATGGGAAAAACTCAGAACTTTTTGTCCACGTATAAAGTCTACCCCAGCTTGCCATTTCTTCTTGTATAGACGTTCTTTCTACAGGTCTAGAACAAATGTTGCTGTCCCAGGGGCAGTAATGTCATCTCCATGATTTCTCCCATTTATCAATGTAGCATAAGCTATGCACACCAAAATCATCAGACAGCACTCATCACCATTCATCATCAATATACACTCGTGTACAAAAATGTAAATGTCACTATTCTGACACTATAAATACCATTCAAGTCTTAATAAAAGGAATAGCAAAGAATTGTCAAAGCGCTGACCTTCCTTTTTTGCCTTTGAAAATACAACCTTAAATATTTTAAGGGCTTTTTAATTTTTTTTTTTTGAGTGGACACACCTAGAGCTATGAAGTCTCCTGCTTCAGCTTCACATAATATTTCAGAGGCAAAGCCTGAGCTTTGAAATTTTCACTGTCTCTGAATTTTCCGAACAGTATTAAATAGCATTCACCTGGTGTATGTCCTTGCCTTATAATAATGGTTCCAACTTCACACCTAAAAGACACATATAAAAGCAAAAAACTAAACATGATGCGATGTCATCAGTAAATAATTATAAAATGTTGGCAGCAAAATGTAGACATCAGAACATTTCTTAGAAAATCAAGCATAAGATCCCTTCACTGGCACTTTATGAAGTGTTATATGGCTAGCGAGACTATTTTTATGTCATACTAGGGTCAGAACAACCCACAAAATGACTGACATATGCATCTCTCCTGTACAATTACTATCAAATCAACACCAAAACACCTGATTAGTAACTTGCATGTATGTTTACTTCAGCAGTTCTCCAACACATCAATCATGCTTATACAATAGACACATAAATACCAATTCTCGCACAAAACCTTTGCACACAGCATTCTAAAAGTCTGATTTTTTTGTCCTATGGTATTGAATCTGCAAGGTCTGTCAAAGACTAAAAAAGGAAATGGCAAAGTAATTGCAAAATTCACTTATGCTGTCTTGAGACATGTCGCACATGCAGGTCATCCTTTCAGAAATGTTTACAAAGGAACAAATTTCCAGTGTAGTAGGTCCCCAAAACCACAGAAGCACTGCAGTTTTCCAAAGAGGTTGAGCACCTCAGTTCCCTTTGACCTCATCAGTGGACAGGTATACATGCGCCCTTTAAAAATGTATGCCTATATATTTATTTTCATAATAAATCCTGGAATGGTAGATATAGGTTGATTCACTAACCTTAATTACATGATTGTATGTGCTTACGATACAAGAAATACTAACATCAGTCATTTGTTAATAGCTGCTGGAGTGGGGGTTGCTCAGCAATCCAGCTGGGATCCATCTGACTGCAGAATAAAGTGGAAATATGAAGTGACTTGTCTGCAGCAAGAGCAGGCATATGTTCCCCACCTCTTTCCCTACAATGCCTTGGATCACAAATGCTATTCAAAATGTCAAATGTTAAATAACTTACTAGGTCCAAAGGGATGATGAGTCTAACGGTCTCACAGCCAGCCCAGTGAGCTCATACAGCCTTCATCAATCCTCACCACAGCTTAGGCATAAATGTGTTCTGTTATCCCACAATGCAGGAGAAAGGAGCACAAAAGAGATCTGAAGACTTGTTAGCATGTTCCCAGTGCTTATTAAGAGACCAGTTTTGCACTGCAAGACCTGCTTTTGCCCCATATTCATGTCCCTTTTGTCCACATCATAAGCCTTGAACAAGGCAACCCCCTGGAAGTTAGAGAAAGTTTTGGAGGGAAGTGGGAGATAGTAGGATAACCTACTTGAGGCTCAGAAATTTCTTGAACATTTTGAAGAACTGAGAATTTAAATAATAATCTTTAACATTTTAAAGAGTATCCTTCTATATAGCATGCTGGTTTTGCTATTTTGCATAACATTGGTTTTGCTACAGTGGACATTTACTTCTTAAGTACTTTGGACACAATTTCATGGGACTGTGGCTTAAATTGCAAAATGTCAGAAAGATACTTGTCAATCTTTTATTTTGCAAGGTTAAGAGTTTGAGGTATGATTAACATTTTTTATGAGAATTTGATTTTGGTTTTATTTGAAAATACTGCTTGTTTGAAGAATGGTACAATGTTCTTTCCTCTAACTTTTGATAAACTACAGCTTGGAAAAGTTGGAGGTGTGTTTTACTAGATAAATACTGAAATGTTCTGTTCTTCAGAATTATTTGTGTCTTAAAAAAAAAGAAAAAAACCACATTTTTTTATTAATAAAGGGCTTGTGGAAGCTGTCAGAACACACAAGAGCCACCTGAAAGTGTACTGTGGTGAAAGTGAAGTTGAACCCTGCTGGAAATTACTCACTGGCAAAAAAGTTTGCAAACAATGCTTTTGCTGGCTTAGTCACAGCAGTACTTGACTTCCATTGCAAAGTTAGTGCTAGTTCGGTTTGTCCAGTTCTGTCATTCCACACCTTCTTGGTTTTTCTTGTTAGGCCAGCCACTGCGTTAAAAAAAAATAAACCGCTCTCCTTGCTTGAAAGTCTCTTTTGCCACATATTCCTTCACCTTCCTTGAATAGGATGCATACTACCCCCTATATGTCCTATTCCTCTAGGTCTTCCAGTGAAATTATTCACCTTTGACCATCCTCGATTCAGGGGCCCATGGGAGGGCTTCCCTCACACCTGAAGTAGAAGGGGACAGGGGAACAAGTTGTACTGGCTGTTGCCTTGCCCACTTCACTTTCATCTGGCCTACAAAAAGAGAGGGGAGAGGGTTGCAACCTTCACGTTTGCTAAGTAGAGGAACAAGAGATGATGCCAGCCAAGTCTGCCTCTTGGAAGAAGAAAGTGGAGTAAGGCACAGCCTTTCCAAGGTCTGAGGAAGAAACTGGTGGGGTGCTACTATGGGAGTGAAGACATTCGTCAGTACAGGTTACTGGTGATGGACACTGATGGTAAAGAAGTCAGAATAGTGTTTGTGGGTCCAAAAGCCTAAATAGTCTCTAAAGTGACTTACCACTAACACTGCAAGAGCTCAACTGGAAATAACATCAACAGTGTGAGCCACGAGACTTCGCCTCATCAACACATTTGCCAAATTAAGAAATATTTGGTAGCATGGAACACTGATTATACTGTCAATTCCATGAACTGACAAAAAAATGGCTTGCAAAAATTTTAAACTGGAAGCATTACAGAAGTGTTATCTACTTTATCAGTCACCTTCCTGATGAACAAGACAGCTGATGCTGCAGTCTCTTAAAGGAGGCAATATTTGTCAATATTTGCCAAATGCTATAGACCAAGCCTCCTGCTTACAGAAAAGGTTTATCCTATTAGTGCAACTAAACAAAAACCTGTTAACTCTAAAAAGCCTGTTTATTTTGTATCCACTAAAAAAATGGAATCTAAATTTCTTTGCTCATTAGTGTATATAAGAGGATTACTCTATTTACGTAAGGATATTAAAACTTAAAGTGCAGAAAAACATCTTGTCCCTCTATGTCCTTCTTGTCCTGCTTAATTGTGAGAAAAAACTCAACAAGCCTATAGAATTGTCTTTGAACTAGTTTGAAAGTCTAAAAAAACCTGATGTATTCAGAAATAAATCTTCCATCTTGAATATTCATTGCCCTGGTATCAAAGAACTGTTTTCATGCATCCTTAATTATGTCATTTCACCCTTGTTCTTTCTCTTTCCCCTCTGCAGAATGTTTTCCCCAGTAAAATAACAGCAAAGACTCAACCCAAATTGCTGCTTCAATATGAGAAGTAGTCACAGTTCTCTCAATGTACCAGCATATTTTAGTGCTCCAGTATTTATGCCTAATAATATATACTGAAGGGCCAAGTTTCCCCAGAGTATACACATTGCCAGTGTTCGATACTGTCATCTGCTCTTCTTTCATACCACAGCAAAGACTGCCAAGTGCAAGTCCCTCAAGATCGGGAAACTGATATCAGCTAGATTAGCACTCTTACACTCAAGGCAGGAATGACAGCTTCAAGTGAAATAGTCTAAAATGCCAGAACCATCAATAAAATTGCGCACTCCAAGCAAATGCTCTTTCTCCTTCTAAATGATATTTGCATAAATGTGATGGTTATGTATATGGGGCACCAGTATTACTGGATTAATTATTTATCAGCAGAAATCTATTTTACTTACCTGCCTGCAGTCTTGCTGGCTTCTTTGCTTGCAGCAACTATTCAGTAAATACATAAGCTTTTCAAAATCTTTGTTCTGAAACAAGGGGAATATGCAAATATTGGTCTCTGCAATTATGTGGATTGTATCCCACCTTTCCCCACAGAGACTTAACATATTTTAATTATAAAAGTTTCTATAGTGGCCATGGGGAAACATCTGAGAGATGAATTTCTTTTTCTTCAGAAAAAGTACTGAAGTACATCTTAACCTATACAACAGATTCTTTATAAAATACAGTAATGTACAGGTTCTGAAACACTTAACAGAAAATAGTTTTATTTGAATGCTTTCTACTACACAAATAAAAACTCAGCCAACAGCTACAACCATCTGTTTTGAGTTTCAGCTTTGTACAGTAGCTAATTTGCTACCTGCTTGGTCCACTATAGAGTCCAAGTCTGAAAGCTGTTGAGCTTTCTGGTCTGATTTATTTTCTTACTGCTGCCTCAAGAATATAGGAGAAGGTAGAAAGAATGTGTTGTGATCTGTCCAGGCAGATCATCACATCTGGTCAAATCTCCTATAAGTGAAGAAGGCTGTACGTATACACAGGGTCAACACACATAGGCAGACTACAAAAAAGTTGAGGACTGAATGGATAAAATGAAGAATAAGTCTCCTCAAGCAGACAACATCCTGACAACATTTTCTGTCTGACATTGCATCTGACAAAAATTGGTAGGAATTGTAGTATTTAAAAGGATAAAAATTAACACAGGTGAAACAACCAATTAGGGAAGAAACCATATGCTTTGCAGAGATAAGTCGTGGTTGTACATGTATTAAACTGTCCAAAAGTGCTGACAATCATATTGACACATTGTCCAGGTGATGGAGTATGCACGGATTTCCAAGAGATTTCTACAAGCTCTCGTGAAAGTCTCTGAAGGGAACTAGAAATAAAGAGACTGACATAGCTAAGGCTGACACAGGGTAAAAAGGAAATTCCTCCCATGAACCCATGAGTAGGGAAAAGAGAGGGAACAAAAGGCAGAAACAAGTGGTTAGTTTTCATAATGAAAAAAGTTACTTTAGGTCCATCAGGGATCTTCACTGGGACCTAAACTGTCTGATATATGAACAAGCAAACTGGAAAAAAGGGAATAAATAATGAGGTAACAAAATCTATTGAGAATACAAAATTTTTCAGGTTGGTCAAATCTAGAGCTGACAGTGAGTGACAAATAGGTGGCATTTTGATGGGCTGCTATATTCAGCTGAGAGATCCTCCCCAAAAGCAGAACAAGAAAAAATTTGAGGCAGATGTAGCAAGACTGATCAGATATAGAAGGAGAGTGTAAGCAGATTAGGGTCTTTCCATTTACAAATTAAATTATTAAGGGGAAGGATATGAGAAAAGCCTATAAAATCACAAACAATTTGGAAATGGACAATAACCATTCGCTATCTCTTACAACACAAGCACTAGGAAATGTCCAAGGATATTATCAGGTAGCAGGTTTAAAATGAACAAAAGCTAATACTTTTTTATCCAACATATTAACTGAATATGGAACTCACTGCCACAGGATGCTAAGGAGGACAAAAGTATAAATCATTTAAAAATGAAATTAGATAATTTCATAGAAGATAGGTCTACTGATGGCTACTAAACCTAATGGACTGAACACAACCTCAGGCTTAGAAAGTCCCCAAGACACTGACTTCCAGGACCCAGCTGAGTTTAGGAAAGACCACTCTGCGTGGGCCCAACTTGGATTCTTTCCGTACCAATGCTCCACGTCAGAGTCAAGGCAGGATACTGAGAAGCAGGGGAAATCTCCCTTTTGGCCTAATATGGCTGTTTTATCTTGGTATCAGAGCTAGTCTTCCTGCGTACTCTTACGAAGGGGAATACATAGACAGGAAAAATATGAACCAGGTTATCTGTAAAATAGTCACTGGTTTTGAATAACAGATCTCTTTCAACATGAGACAGCCTAAGATGAACATTGCCCACTGCGCTGCTGGACTCCTGCCAATGTAGCTAGAAAAAAAAAAAGGTGTACAAAAAGTTATTACTTGAATGGAAGAAAAATATTTCAAAACGGCTTAAACATTTATGTATATGTGCTTTGTTTTAAATGAGAACAGTTAATCCAATGAGATTATTCATTTGCTTCAAGGGTAAGCAGCTGGAGAGTAGCAAAGCAAAGCAATGAAAAAATAGTATACACCAAGGAAACAGTAGCACATGTGTTGCTATGTGTACATTATTTAAAATGTACATTTATAATTTAAGCCATCATAATGCTCTGCAACATTCTAGCATAGAAAACACGGCATCTGCAATTGTACAAAATGCACACGTGCAAGTGCGTGCAGTCACTATTGCCACATACCCAATTATTCCATCTCTTGCCTAATATTACTGATAGACATTTGAAAACCGACGCAAGACAGAGCACATCCAGACCAACAAGTGTTTCCATGATCTATCACAGCGCCCACACCAGAAGAAACTGAGGTGATGTGGACTCTCTGGTGTCCAATAAGACACTAATTACGATCAAAACTTTTCCTGTGGTTAGGACATTCACAGCAGCTCTCACCAGCTTGGTCTGACGTTTAAGCAGAGAAGAGCTCCCACACAGCCAGAGGGCAACTCTGCTACAAAATCAACCAGCCACCAGGCAGATTTTCTTTGGAAACCAAGTTTAATTAGTTCCAGAAGAAATTAATTATTTCATTAGTTCAACAGAAGGGCTTGATTCTGAAATGTTTTTATGTTTGGCAGACACAATGAAGCTTCACTATCCTGTTGCAATATGCTTAAATCATTAAGGGGGGGATATATTTGTTAACTTTATCCAGTATTGTTTCCAGGCTATTGGAAAAATTTACCACAAAATGAAAAAAAATTCACAGTCTCTAGCTTGGATTGACTAAACAGTGAAATTGAATGAACCTTCTCATCAAAATGACAAATTTGTGGTTATTTTATACTTTATGACCAATGTAAGCGATGCTTTTTTTTCATTAAGACTGCTTCTGTCTTTTCAAGACTGCAAAACCCATCAGTACTGTGCTGGAATGAAAGATACTGTTTGCTTTTTTTATTCAGTTATCCTTTGGTGAAAACATTTTTAAAGGTGACAAATGTGAACAGTTTTGAGTCTCAAGAGGCAAAGTAGCAGAAAAATTTTATTAATATGCTTAATGCATTGTGGATATAAGTTTTGCCAGGCTTCTGTATCACTCACTCACATGGTCACAGTGTGTAGACTTCACACTACTGCCTCATGATTTAATCATGGCTTTTTATACAATAAAATATTAGCCATTTATTTATAATTTTCATATAATATTTTCCAGTGTCACTTTCCACAGCATATTTTCAACTTCAAAGACCCACAGTAATTTTCTCTAAAATTTCATTTAGATAACAACTAATTCAAAAAGTCCATATAAACCAGTGCTTAGTAAAGATTTTCCCATAAACCCAGCTACTTGACTTTCAGCATGTACTGCCTGTGATAGAAGTAGAGGTGCCATTGCCCTGTAGTAGTACAGCACCTGAATTTCCCACTGCCAGTGTAATCAAAATAAGCCTATGCTTATTCCACGATTTAGTGTATAAATGAGTAAGTGGAAAAGCACAGAACCTCTTCAAGCTTTCATTCTCCAGTAGCTGAATGAGGAGGACCTGAGTTCACCAAACATGGAAAGTCTGCAACACAAGGAGGATTTTTCAGGTGTTATTCTGCATGACTGGCTTTAGGCAACAAATGAGAGGGACATTAGCAAAATTATTAAAGATTTGAATTTGAATGTTAACATACAGCATCAAATGAGACTTGCACACACTAGAGAAAAAAGCTAGAAAACTTGACGCAGTTGCTCAAACTAATAAGGCCGACAAGTCTGTATTTATCTATAAGAACTTGAACATATTTGAAATAAATACTAGAGAACTGAGGTAATTATTTAATGACCAAATTGGAATTTCAGGCTTCTTACAGGAAAAGAAGGTCTTGTCTGTAAGTATTTTCTAATTTTAATTAATAAAGGTGTTTCAATGGAAGCAAAGTAATTATAGCATAATTAGAACCATAGAATGGTTTGGGTTGGAAAGGACCTTAAAGATCATATAGTAATTAACAACTTCCATGTCGTTGCTAGATGAAACTAGCTGGTTGGGGGTTTTTTTAAGTCATCTCTTAGCAAAAAAAGGATTCGAAGGTCTTTGCCAAAGAATTCAGAGCTGTGGCTGGAGCTCTTTGGTGTGGTTCCTGAAGGGCAGATCTCTCTGAAGTTCTGTATCTCATCGATTGCAGCAACTTTTCCAACAGCAGTATAAAATATGTTTGGAGCAAAGAATTTCCCCTTAATAATGATTTTACAGATATAGCTACTTCATGCAGTAAATGCTGCAGGTGGAACAGACCTTGTGGTGGACAGGACTTGTGATTTTCTGATTACACAGTCCCAGCTCATCAGTGCATCGCTGATTTGGTTCAGTGCCATCAGCAGTGTCCACGCATGGGCAGATACCAGCCATGCCAAACCAGGTGCAGGGTCCTGGTCTACACGGAGCAAGGATCTTTCTTTGTCATCACATAGTTCTTTACCAAGATGCTAATGGGAAGAAAAACAACTAATGTACTATATGTGTGTCTACAGAAGAAGAGAAAGGGAGACTATGTGTATTGGCTTTGCGTGGCAAGGTTTTGGTAGCGGGCGGGGTTACAGGGGTGGCTTCTGTAAGAAGCTGGAAGCTTCCCCTGTGTCCAACAGAGCCACTACCAGCTGGCTCTGAGACAGACTCACCACCGGCCAAGGCCGAGCCAATCAGTGATAGTGGTAACACCTCTGTGATAACATTTTTAAGAAGGAAAAAAAGTTGCTAGGACAGACTGAAATGGCAGCAGGAGAGAGAGTGAGAACATGCAAGAGAAACAACCCTGCAGACCCCAAGGTCAGTGAAGAAGGAGGGGGGGAGATGCTCCAGGGGCCGGAGCAGAGATTCCCCTACAGCCCGTGGTGAAGACCATGGTGAGGCAGGCTGTCCCCCTGCAGCCCAGGGAGGTCCACCCTGGAGCAGATCTCCACCTGTGGCAGTGGAGGACCCCACACCGGAGCAGGTGGGTTCCCGAAGGAGGCTGTGACCCCGTGGGTAGCCCGCACTGGAGCAGGCTCCTGGCAGGACCTGCGGATCTGTGGAGAGAGGAGCCCACGCTGGAGCAGGTTTTGTGGCAGGACTTGTGACCCCCTGGGGGACCCACACTGGAGCAGTGTGCTCTTGAAGGACTGCACACCGTGGAAAGGACCCATGCTGGAGCAGTTCGTGAAGAACTGCAGCCCGTGGGAAGGACCCACATTGGAGAAGTTCATGGAGAACTGTCTCCCGTGGGAGGGACCCCACGCTGGAGCAGGGGAAGAGTGTGAGGAGTCCTGCCCCTGAGGAGGATGAAGCAGCAGAAAATAACGTGTGATGAACTGAGCGTAAACCCCGTTCCCCGTCCCCCTGTGCCACTGCAGTGGGGTGGTAGAGAATCAGGGAGTGAAGTTGTGCTTGGGAAGAAGGGAGGGGTGGAGGGAAGGTGTTCTGAGATTTGGTTTTATTTCTCATTACCTTACTCCGGTTGATTTGTACTAAATTGAGTTAATTTTCCCCAAGCTGAGTCTGTTTTGCCCGTGATGGTAACTGGTGAGTGATCTCTCCTGTCCTTCTCTCGACCCACAAGCCCTTTGTTATATTTTCTCTCCCCTGTCCAGCTGAGGAGGGCGAGTGATAGAACAGCTTTGGTGGGCACCTGGCGTCCAGCCAGGGTCAACCCACCACACTATGAAACATAATTGTAGGAGAATGCTAACCATGCGTGTAAGTAACACTAGCCAGCTGAAGAGCATTGCTCAGACAGTCAAGACCTTTCACTACCTTGCGAAGGCAATGGGGAACCGATGATGCAAGTGTAATCCAGGTTATGAACTGAGGCCTGGCAGAGACAAAAAGAAGTTGACCCACAATTTTCCCATCTTTGTGCAATATTCTCCAGTTCTAACTCAAAATTCAGACAAGAAAAAAGATGAAGCATCCTGTAGTTTTATTTTGTTGAACTTACACTAATATGTAATTTTTTTTCCCAGTTATGGGGCAAAATGTAAGAATTTAATAAAGACCAAGAAAAAAACATAATAGATCCAAGTTTTCATCACCAAATGTTAGGGAGTTCCCAAGCCAAAAAAGCAGAAGTTTGCCCTGGACACCTACTCTTTCTTTCAAATGCCCTGCATCAAATCATGCTCATTTTATGCACTCAGAGAGCCCTAAGGATGTCAGGTGGGTAAGGCAAACAGGAAGGTATTGCAGTTCTTTTAAGTGCTGCAGTTTGGTATGCAAGATACAAGACTTTATGACCACTATAGAAGTTGTGGCTCTGATTAGGAGCAGACCAGACAAATGAGCTAGACTGGGTTAATCCTGCCTTGAGTAGGCAAATGACCTACTAGTCTTGTGAATAGTTTCAGCTTTGGGTAGTTTCTTCCATGTCCAGGACTCCAGCTAAAACTGGACAATGCAGAACAGCCATTTGCCTTCATTACAACAAATCCTTCAGGTTCCATGAAGAGGAACCTAGAAACTAGTTTAAGATCAGATCACATAATCTGCAAATGCTGGGTCATTACATTTCAGTTAATTATCCTTATACTGAACCCTGTACTTTATAATTGACTGAAGTTACACTTTGACAGTGCCAGCCACCTTTGAAAGCATTTGGAGATGCGTCCACCATTGCCTTACTAGCTTTTTCCCCTGATGAATTAAATTTACTCTCAACATTTTTGTATTTTATTTCTTCTCTAAATGTACTTGACGTTAACCTTTTTGAGTAACTGACAGAGTAAGAACTTACAAAGATCTATATAGAATAAAACGTATTTTAAGCCACACAACTGTCAACTATGTGCTCATCCCCTAAATACAATATCCATACAAATTATGCAGTTGTATAGATTCCCGACTCTTTATGAATTTTTTAAAAATGGATTAGATATCCAGCAGAAGTTTATAGTGTTTTAAGAGTGCTTTGCATCATGTTGATGTATTGATTTTAAATATAAATCCACATTAATCTGAAGTAATTGACTATCTACATTAATAATAATGTTCAATTTTCATGAGGGAAGAGAGTGGTTCTTGTGCCAAGACAAATGAAATTTATTACTAGAGACTACAGAGGTAGAGATGAAAATCATTACTAAAAAGTGTGAAGAGGCTTTTGACAGTATCTGTTAAAGTTGCTCTTGGTAACTCTTGAAGAAAAACTGGGTTTATTAAAAAAATTTACAAGCAAGTGAGAACATAAAAGGGCAGTTTGGTTGGCATCACAACCAAATTTACTTCAAATGTAATTATCAAGATACTTTTTGGTTAACATAACTCTCTACTGTGCTTTCTCCCCTGTATTTTTAAAAAGCACACCACCAAGAGTTACTGTTTTAAACACAGCTGTCAAAATCCTGAGCTAAGCTTTCTAAAGCTTCCAGCTGTCAGAAGATTAGCAGTCATTTGTATGCCTAGAAACTCACAGGATTTTTTTAAACATTTTTTACTACTATTTTTTACTTTACTGCTATCTTTAGGGTTTTACCTCCACAAAGAAAACTGTATAACATTGAATGGGTTGTATTTGAATAATGAAGTGCTGAATCCATCATGCCAGGATTTTATGCTGTTAATTAAATGTGGCTCCAATTCATCAATGCGTTGTTATGTGCTTTGCTGAATGGGAATCTAAACTCTTATTATATGAGTTAACTTACTTATGGCCCTATTCTGGTTTTGGCAGGGACAGAGTTAATTTTCCTCATAGTAGCTGGTATGGGGCTGTGTTTTGGATTTCTGCTGAAAACAGTGTTGACAACACAGGGCTGTTTTCGTTACTGCTGAGCAGCGCTTACACAGAGCCAAGGCCTTTTCTGCTTCTCCCACCACCCCACCAGCGAGCAGGATGGGGGGGCACAAAAAGTTGGGAGGGGACACAGCTGGGACAGCTGACCCCAACTGACCAGAGGGATATTCCAGACCATATGACGTCATGCTCAGCACATAAAGCTGGGGGAAGGAGAAGGAAGGGGGGACGTTCAGAGTGATAGCGTTTGTCTTCCCAAGTCACCGTTAGGTGTGATGAAGCCCGGCTTTCCTGGAGATGGCTGAACACCTCTCTGCCGATGGGAAGCGGTGAATGAATTCCTTGTTTTGCTTTGCTTACATGCATGGCTTTTGCTTTATCTATTAAACTGTCTTTTATCTCAACCCACGAGTTTTCTCACTTTTACCCTTCCAATTTTCTCCCCCATCCCACTGCAGTGGGGGGGGGAGTGAGCGAGCGGCTGGGTGGTGCTTAGTTGCCAGCTGGGATTAAACCTTGACAGGCCCTAATTTTTAGCTCATACGTGTGTAAAATTCAACACATGTAAATTCTTCATAGAAGAATCAGATACTTCCAACTTAGTGTTATGTTTCAAAATATGCTTCTAAATTTTGTCCATAAAACAGCATATGGTTACTATTCTATGAAAATGTATTTTCTGTTGAAAGGAAAGCTTTGGATGGGATGTTGCCGTGGTGTGGCATCATTTATCCCAATGATGGTCGTGATTACATTTTGAGGATGATAAACCAGAATAACCTCAATATAAACTTGACAAATGTGAGCTTCAGTTAGATAAAATCTCAGATAAACTCTTTTGTCTCCTTCCTTCCAAGAAAAGAGAACAGTACTACCTTTTTAAACCGAGTAATTACATCATACCATTAGAGAAATCAATCATATTTGGGTTTTAGTGTTCTTTACCAGAACTGACGAGATCTACAAAAACATTTTAACCAACTGATGTCTTCTCCAGCATGTATTTCTATGTGACTATTTTAAAACTGAGTGACTCAAGCCATACCTCACTGAATAGCACTTCTGTATGAAACACTGTTGTCTCTGCTGGTTCAAACATTTTTCAGTACAACTTAACTAGGTTTACGCTTCACTGCACAGGGATCTAATTTTATTGGCATAGCTATCAAAACTTGTGAGTAACTAGCCATAACTAGGAGCCAGATCATCTATAAATGTCAGTGGGAAAAGAGACCTGAGAAAAGTAAATCATTAGTAACAAGAGGGAGAAAAACAGGTGATGAGCATTCAGAATTAGTTTTCTGAAGTCAGCTTTGGAAACCTCTCTACACAGCCAGATCATTGTAGAATGTTTTTCATGATTTCCAGTTTATACTCTAAAATCTCATCTATGATGTTAAAAAAGTGGTCTGGAGCCCTAAAGCTGTGAAGAATACTTACAGACAATAAATTAAGTGTTAACAGAGAAAACCATGCCTGGCTGAAAATTCAAACAGAAACAACAGCTATAGGAAAGTAAAGCTCAATTTAAATAAATTAATAAATTATGTTTTTCAGCCTACAGGGATCCTTTGTGGCTCCAAGAGATTATTCTGAATGTTCCATTTTCCTTCCTTTTATTTCATAACATTGTCAAGCAAGGAGCAACGGGAAAGATGCTTCCAGCAAACGCTGCTTTGTAAGAATGTGCTGCTTGCCCAGCATTTGAGAAAGAGATTGAAGGTACATCCTCTGGAAGGCTTCAGCATGCAGAACACAGTGAAGTCTCACCTAAACATGGTGACTGTTCTGCTGTGCCAGTGATGACTACTCTGAAGCCCACCAAAATCAAAGGAAATTTTGTTACTGACTTAATAGGTTTTGGATCAAGCCCGAAGCAATCAGTTCATGTATATACAAATGCACATTAGTATATCCAAAGAAGTATAGGGACCCATCATAAATATTGTTTCTAAAGCTGGTGAATTGTTTTTTCACCAGTGTGACTGAGAAATGATAAAGCGAGAGAGATTTATCCTTTTAGGACCTGCTACTACATCTATTAAAGTTAATGTCCTGGGTACAGTAAGGAAAACTGTATTTGGACATGGGAAAATTTGCAGGGAAATGACAGACGAACAGAAGTAATTAATATCTAGCAGAAAGGTTTAGGACACTCCCCTGGTGACTACTTCATGATGGAGACCTTTGGTCTTCCTTTGTAGACCGCTGTGAGCCTGGGTTGGGGGTTGTGCAGCTTTCACGGTCATCTGTAATTCATCTATCTGGGCAGTTACAGGTAAATCCCAGTTAAATTTGGATTTGAATTTGTTTGTAGCCCAGTTAACAAGGAGTTTATTTTATTCTGGTTTATGTCCATATGACCCACATTCACGGGCAGGATTAGCTGAGGTAGGGATGGCTGGCTGGGGTCTTGGCTGCCAGAATGGGAAGTTGATCCTGGTCCATGGTTAGTGTGTCCTTGCTGGCTGGGTAAATTACTGCCCAACTGTTCACTTAATTTTCTTCCTAGAAGAAAGCATTTTGTGAATCATCTCCAAAATGGAATGGTAATTTCTCCCCACTGTAATCTAGTAAGGGAGAAAAGACTATGAAGAATAGGGTAGATATAAAAAAAAAGTTTCTGGGCATTATCCAGAATCCTACAGGTAGTCCTGATACCAGCTGCACCAAAACTGTCCTGCTACATTCTAACAGAGGATGGGTGAATAAAGAATCAAAAGAATCAAGAGCAATAGTGAATTATGAATTTTTCTGTTTCTTATTACAACATTCAACATTAAAGTCACCATTCTACCTTTCTACCTCTACACTCAAAGGCATTGTTGAATGTAGCATTTGAGAATGCATTAAAGGATATTGCAGAAGTAATTTAATCTCTATAATACTTTTTGAAATATAATTTGATTTAAGAGGAGGAATGCAGAAAATAGTTACATCACAGGACAGGATCTTCTGAGCACTATCTGCATACACACAGCTCAGAAATAAATCCAGAGCAGAGGAATCTTTTACCAAAGTCTGTATTTTTTTTTTTCCAGACAGCTGCATCTAATGGCTAGAAGTGCTTAAATTATTATATGTTATCAAAAACTTTTGCTCCTTTTCCAAAAGATTTCTAAATATAAAAATGTTAATTTATCTGTGCCTGTGCTTTAAGAGTACATGCTTTGGGACATAATATGCAAATATTTATGAATGTGTTTGCCATGAGCCTCACACTTATCCAGCATGTACAACAGCTGCTCAAGTCAGTATGCAGGCAATGCTCTTTCCATATAGTGAAATCTAAGTAGGCACGGACAGAAGAAGGTAGGAGGTAGAGGAGCAGCTGAACATTCATTAGTACTGCTCAGGTAGCAGCTACATGACCCTAAAGCCCCACCTAAAGCCCAGTCATGGCTTTGAATGTAAAGCTCTGATAATGTACAAATTTCTACTAGCCATGTACTACTGACCAGAGTGGCACAATATTAATGTGCAAGAATATATGAAAATTCAAAAAGTTTAAGAGTATTAATATATCAAACCTCGACACACTCTTGTGAAAACTGAGGCAGAATGACTCACAGTTTGATCAAATTGCGAAAAATAAAAATCTAACTCAAGAAAGACCACAGCTACACACTGCTCTTGTCTCAGCTCCCTCACTTCCAAGATGCCAGTGATGCTTCACTCACCATCTAGACAGTTTCTCCAGTACCAGCTGAATATTTCACGAGGGAAAAACTGATGGAAAATTCTTCCAGAGCTGAAGGTATTTTTCTGAGGGTATTTTGGTCTGTATATTTGTTGCTTCACAACTGCAAAAAAATATTCAAGCATCGGAGATGCAACGGGAGCTACGGACTGGCTGAGCCTGAATCAGCTTCCTAATGTGGACCCTGGCACTGAGTACAAACACGGAAACCTCCAACCACGACACTATTAACATTGGTGGTGAGGAACTGAAGTCTGGGGCTTGGGCCTTGACAATTCTGCCCCAGGCTGGCAGAAAAAGAGGGACGGCGAACTGCAAGCCAGTTTGTACATCAGTCCCATATTCAAGGCATGGCCAGGTCATCAAGGTTGTGGGTGGGCATCCGGGCATCCCTGAGCGTCAGCTGTCCGGCAGAAGGTCTCCATACCAAGGCACTTTGTGACGTGCAGCTGTCTCGGTTTGGAAGTGAGCATCGTGCTCTTTTCCTAAACTAAACCATTAAAGGTCAGAGAAGAAACTTGTTCCTAAGCCCTGTACTAATCAAATATATCCAAACCCTGAAGCTCAGAGTAACTTTACTCTCCTAAAGGAGGGATGAAAATTAATCTATAGATTTAAGAATCATGACTGTGTTTCCAAACACACAGGACCAAAAGGAGGGAGAATAAAGCAAAAACTTATAGTTTCTTTTCAATCCGTTTCCCACTCATCTAGCCAATATGCTTAGTGTCTGTATCAGAGGATGATTCTCCCTAATTTTACATCAGCATCATTTTACTTGATTCCATTTTGCTTCACATCAGCAAAGCACCATGCAGACCTATGACACGAAGTTATTCTAATAATACTGTCAAAAACTACTATTTTTTTGAATCCTCAGATTTTTTTACCTCACCTTCTAAATCTTCACTTTAGCACTCAGTTTTATTCTAAGGTTAGATTTCTTTCTTAGCTACATTGAGAGTGTAAGAATGAAAAACCCAGTGAGGTATTTAGACATAATAAGCCTGAGCACAAGAATTGGAAGAGAACACCCAACTTCTATAAGCAGCCAGAAATGAGTCCAAAGGGAAAACTCTAACACAGGCCACTGCAGATACTGAAATTAGAAGAGTACTTGCCCCCAGGAACTCTACCCGCACACCTGCCGAGTGGTGGGAACAACCACAGTTTCTGCACATATACACTCCTGCCTGATGGAAAAGGCCCCTGACAAACACCCACGTACCGAGGACGGCAGTTTCCTCGGGTCCCCGGGCTGCACCCGCCCTCTGAGGACTCCTGTTGCACGGAGGTGAGTTCACCTGCTGTTTATGGGGAGCGGCACAGAGGTAATTTTCCCCTTACCTCTATCAACAGCCATAAAACTGTCAGTGTAGTAGGAGAACTAAGAGCCACGAGGCTATCCAATTCCTTTTCTAAATTCTACCGACTCTTTTTATCTACTGCTAGAAAGAATTGCACTGATCGACAGCTTCTTTTTTGGTAACCTGCCTTTAGCGCGACTACTGTGCGTCTTTCCCGGCCCGTTCTCTCCTCCTCCGGCGGGGAGGCAGGCCGGGCGGGGGCCCCGACGGCACCTCCGCCCCGCCACGGCCGCCGGCACCTCGATCGGGCCCCTCCGGGTCCCGGTCCCGGCACCGGC